>NW_003852405.1:6459681-6476890 GCF_000181295.1 Otolemur garnettii
AAAAAAAAAAAAAAAAGAGTAGAACCTCGGTAAGTTGACCACCCATAGAACTGTAACAAACTGGTCAACATACACAGGTGGTCAACATAAGGAAGTAGATCTATTGTAGTGATATGTACATATATACGATCCATGTCCAGTCCCTGAAAATTAGGTCAACTTAAGGAGGTGGTTAATATAGGTTGGTGGTCAACTATGGAGGCTCACAACCCTCCTCATTGATTAACTATCTAATCTGTGGCAAGTTTTCCTACTAAAGACTTCTTGAGCACACTTATTTTTTCCAAACCAGTACATATGCTTCAGTCTAAACCCTCATTACGTCTTACTTCTGACCGCTCTTTTTCCCTCTATAATCCAATTCATTTAATAATTCAAATGCTTTTTAGAAATACAGATTATATCTCTCCCCTGCTTAATTTCCTAATCGATCCCATCACACCGTAAGATCAATAGAATGTACGTTAGCTTACACAGCCCTGGTGCTGTGGCACCTGCCTGCATCTCTGAACTATTTTAGCTCCTCTTCAACCATTTCCTCATTGTCCTCTGCAGCCCTATTTGTTTTATTTCTTTTCTCTAAATATAATAACTTGTTTTATTCTTAGAGTATTTCAGCTAGATTTCCTTCTTCCGCAAATTTTTTTCTCCTAAACTTTTTTTTTTTTCCTAGCTGCAGTTGTCAGTTTTTATGTCATTTCCACAAGGAGGTCTGAACTGGACAAAACCCATCAATCTAATATATGTCACCCATAGACTACTTAGCATCTATGACTTCCAGATAAGCCTTCTTATTTATGTATTTAATTGCTTCTCACCATATGGGCCATTATCTAGTTTGACCATATGGTTTGTTCAAACTAGGACAATTGAAAGTGTAAGAGGGAACTATAGATAATTTTGCAAAAGGGACAGGCATAAAACAGGGCTTGTCCTAAAAGAAAGAAGAGAAGTGATTACTCTAGCAAGGCCTGGCATAATGTCGTTGGGTAGCAAAAGTTTTGAATGAATAATCTCTCCTACTTATTTTCATCAAGACATTATGTATTCTGATGCAAATGAAGCAGATTAAATTAAATTTTACCAACCACATTGTATGGAAAATGTTAGTGAATGGGAACTATGCACAATGATTGTATATGTGCATTTATAATGTGTGTTAGGTATATTTATAACCATAAACCTTGTTATACTTCATTCATGATGAAGAAAATCAGAAATCAAAACTAAAGAAATCCTTCTCAACTACTAATTATTTGTTTTATAAGGAGAAAATAGGCCTGAAATTGCTGCGATTCTGATATGCAAAAACTGAAAAAGTAACTTGGAAGATTTGTTTTATTTTTCATGGTCTATTTCTTGTATTAATCCCACTACTGCTGGATTGTAAAATACCTCAGTTATTTTATGCACTTAGAAGCATATGCACATTTTTTCTTCAAATTACACTTGTTTAACCCTGCTAGTTTATTGACATTTTAAGACCCAGGTGGTAGCAGCCAAGCCCAGTACTTTATGAGAGGGAGCCTAATTTAAAAGGATTAAATACCTCACTATTTTCAGAACAATTTTTATTATTGATTTCTGATTATGACATGAAGTATAATTACATAATATTTAATTTTTTTAATTAAAAAAAATTTAACAATTATCCTAAAACAATTTTACATATATACGATCTATGCTGCCTCATCTTAAGTTCAAAAGAAAGTAGAGTGTGGGTTGTGTGACTACTGAGATTTGGCTTTATTTGAAAGTCTATTCCCATGAAACTGGAGTGAGAACTGAAGAAATAACCTAGGTAACCTGGAAAAATAAACTCAAACCCACTCAAATGCAATTAAACAGTGATTTATTCTTACCTGTGCAGGGGCCATTGTTCTGAGACAAGTGGCCCTGAAGTGCAGGGTTTTTTGTCTTTTATACCTTTTTTTCTCTGTGTAGCTTAAGTGAGCAGGGGGTGATGAGGAGTGGAATTGGCAGGGTTATAGTTTGGTTGTCAATGGATACATCTTAAATCACAATGGTTATAGTTATACAACAGTAATTAATTAAGCCTCAGTGAGTTTTCCACCATTGTTCATCTACTGAGAACTTGGGGGTTTGGTGAAACTTGGGACTTTCCTTGCCTGTTTGAATTCTGGAGAGCATGGGAATGTGGCTGGGAAGGCCTGTAGGGCGGAGGAGCAGGGGAACAGGAGAGGGCAGGAGGTTGCCCATAGGGTGAGGGAATGGGGAAAGGCAGGGAGAACAGGAAGTTGCCTGTAAGGCAGGGGAAGGAGAGAAGGCAGGGAGACGATGGGGGGGAGGGGACAGGAGCTTACAACACCAAAGGAGTGAGGGAGTGGATGAGGAAGGATGTAGTATTTAACTGGAGGACCCTGTGACTGACTATTCTTTTCTGTGGGACCAGCACCCTAAAATACTATGTAAATGAAATCTGAGGGGTGTTCGTTAAGGGAAAGAAAGAAATTGTATTCTATTTCTAAAATAAGTATCCAATATTTTTCTTTTCTTCTTAGTCAACACTTTGTTCCATGGGCAGCTCGCTGTCCTCACTTTCAGGTTGCATACTGGCCATGGAACCTTCAACAGGGAAACCTCAGCAGGAGAGGCAAAGAAAGCTTACAGCCACGAAACGCAGTACCATCCCACTGCACTGCTGGGATTTAGCAGAAGCACATACTATGCTGGTCCCCACAGCTGCAATACATGTATACACGAGAAGTAAAGCCAAGATTTAATGCTGTATTTTGTGAGTATCTTGAAAATATTCAACATTTTGTCTGGAAAAATGAATTTTGAAAATTGTTAATAACTAAAGCAACTCCACTTATCTGTTATAAAAATATACTGTGAAACTATATTAAATGAGAATAGAAACAGGTTTAAGTATACATAAAATTAGTTTTATAGTAAAGAAATCTTTTCAAGTATAACGTAAAGATAGCGTATTAAAATTAATCATGCTCAGGCCTGGCCTGTAATCTTAGCATTCTGGAAGGCCAGACGGGACGATCCCTTTAACTCAGGTGTACAAGACGAGCCTGAGCACAAGTGAGAACCCTCATTTCTACTAGAAAAAATTAGCTGGGCATTGTGGCCTGTGGCAGGCACTTGTAGTCACAGCTACTTGAGAGGATGAGTCAGGAGAATTGCCTAACCAACATTATAACAAAGGATGCCTCTATCTCCCCTATCACTCAAGCAGTTACAGAGATTTTTAGAAGCTCTATAGCAGATACCAAGGACAGTGACCAGATAGCATATATATTTTTATTATATCAGTAAAATAATCATTGAATTTTAGGGCTAAAGGAGACCATTTGAAGTGTGCTTCTCAGGGATTCCATGTCTGTGCTGGACATTCTGCATTTGCCCTTTGAGATCCACCTCTACCTTCCTTTGTGCCATAGGAGCTTAACTTTAGAGAATACATCAACAACTGCTTTGTCCTCTAGGCAGTTTGGGTCCTACCAATGGATAGCATCACAGAATGTCAAAGGAACACAATATTTCCCAAAGGAATTTGGCCATTGAACTCAGTCTTCAAGCATTGTCTTGTCTAGCTAACATACTCTGAGACATTCCAATTTAATCTAGTAGTTAACCTGGAGCACAGGTTTGATCTGAGCAATAGAGTCACAATAAATGATACAGAATAAAGGAATTAATAGAGACTCGACGTTGAGCTTACACAACTGAGGGGTAGTCTACTTAACTCTATGACCCCTGTGTCTGGTAAGTTCCTAAAGTTGCTAATGGTCAACTGGGCTCTGGAAAGAATAACTGCTCACAAAGTAAAAAAGAACAAGGATAATTGGAACCAAGGAGGGCAAGGTGAAACTTGCATCTCTGTCAGAACCTTCCACCTGAATGCTACGGGTGATTTGTAGGAGACGCTGACACCATAAGCTAGAGTAACACATTTTCCTGGCTCAGGAATTGGAGAAAGTAAAAGAGGAGATCTTAGAAAAGTGAAGTTTCATAACAACAGGAAGAGCAAACAGATCACAGGTGACAAATGGGAGCTGCCAAAGAGCATGTCCCGGACACTGACCTTCGGAACACAGGATGGCCTGTGGCTGCCCCTCTGCCTTCCAAACCCGGAGCAAAATTTTCATCAGGGCTTAACACAAAATCATGGAGAAAAGAGAATTCTGGGAGGTATAATTCCATCTTGCCAAATTGACATAGTTCATACTGAGAAAGGTTAAATTACATGCTGAAAATTAGATATTTTAAGAGAATTTTTAAAAGAGCCAGTTCTGAAATCCAGATTCCCAGAGTGTCAGCCCAGTACTGGTACAGAGACAGCCTGCCAAAGCTATCCGTTCAAGACATAGTCCCTAAAATAAACACGACAGTTTCCTACAATGTTTCACGTTAGGGTGCTTTCCAAATAAAATGTTTTCAAAAGTCTATAATGAAGAATTATGGATATGGGCTCTGACTGTTCACAGGATCATTAGAAACAAAAATAGTTTGAATCAGACTGCAGGTAACTCACCAATATCAATATACAAACAGTAGACCAGCCAGGATTTTTCCAAAGCCTCACTTTTTATTGCTCTCTACTTCATTCATTTATATTTCAAACTTTTGCAAAAACCTAGCTCAAATAAATGTCACAAGAAACCATAAAAAACATACTCCTTCATGCAAACAATTTTGTATTTTATTGACACAGACTTAATTAAGGAATCTGTAGCACCAAAATATATTTCTTCTTTTGAAAATTTTATTTAATTGAGAATGCTTAAGTCTGACATTTAGCTTTGTTTTGAATGGCAAATAATATAGAAACTTATCTGAGCCATTACTTGTGTTTCTTTACTGTATGTATAAGCAGAAATAATAAAAGCCTGATAAAATTTTATCTATAAATTTATTCTCAAAATAACCCTCAATGTTAACATAATTTGCAGATATAAGAAAAATTCCCTCATATAGCTGCGAGGAAATTTGACCTATTTTGAATATAATGAGAATGGATTTTTATCCTTTATGATATTGAAATAGCTGCCAATGAAAATTCTGTACCCAACAGCTGAAGGTTCTCATCATCAAATCCAATAACAGATATGTCTAAACATTAGCATTCAGATCATTTTTCTCCAACAATTAAGTATGCAGTTAAATTAATATGGTTCTCACTGAGATAATGGAAACCTCTTTAAAGAATGACTGTAATAAAATATGTATTATACCTTTTCAGCAAAAGAGTACCTATATGCAAAATATAGATTTTACCTATAATTCTAAATGATTCCACAAAGCAATTAGATTTTGATAAACACTCTGTTTCTATGTCATTTTTGCTTCTATTTTTTTAATATTTTTATTTTATTTTTATAATATTTTTATTTTCATAATATTTTAATTTTTATTTTTTTGAGACAGAATCTCACTATGTTACCCTCAGTACAGTACCATGGCATCACAGCTCGCAGCAACCTCAAATTTTTGGGCTTAAGTGATTCTCTTGCCTCAGCCTCCCCAGTAGCTGGGACTATAGGCAACCGCCACAATGCCTGGCTATTTTTTGGTCGTAGTTGTCATTATTTGGCAAGCCTGGACCGGGTTCGAATGTGCCTGCCCCAGTATATATGGGTGGTGCCCTAGCCTCTGAGCTATAGGCATTAAGCCTCTATTATTTATTTTTAAAACACAATTATGGCATTCGGTTTACATAAACTCTGTTATAACATAATGCTTTTCCTTAAAAGTATAGTCCCTTGGGGAAGATCACTGATTACTGAGTATTTAAAGTACACCTTTTACCACGTCAGAAAAATTACCACAAATTCTTATTTATATTTTTAACTAAACTAATGAAGTACTTTTTATTATTACGTTTATATATGAAGAAAGTTAAATGTTTTAGAAGTTAAATAATTTGCAAAACATTTCACAGCTGACGAGAAGGAGTGTTGCAGTATAAAATCAGAAGACACTGCCTCAAAAGCAATACATCTAAAAAAGCACTTTGGGAAATTCAGAAAGATAGTGTAGGGATTAAGGAAGGCTATTTATATTAAAACATTAGCATGAGGTTGTGATTCCCTCATTAAAAACAAGCCATCACACTTCAATCAGGTATTACGTTTATTTATTTATTTTTAAAAGTTTGATATTCTTAAGACAGCAACTGCAAAACATTGATAGAAGTAGTGCAGTGTAGAAAGAAATAGAATTCACGGGCATAGAAGGTCAGCATAAAATGAAGATGATATGCTGACGGAAAAACAAGACATTGATTCCCCAGTATGAATGAGGAACAATCACAATGGAAATCCAATCTACTCAAATAGTAACAAGAGAAAGAGGCACCAAGTGAAATGTGCAAATGCCCCTGTAGGCTTTCTGAGGAATTGCTGCATGACACCATTGCCATTATTATGATAAGAATTATTATTATTGACTTACTTGGGATAGTTTTCTTTTAATTGCTCCAAAATCACAGCATTTATAGGTGTTTGGCTTATCGAGAGTAAGGATCTAACAAATTGGTCTTCCTAAAGATAAAACTATTGACTCTGAAATGAAAATAAAAAATCTGAGGATTCCAAAAGGAAAGGAAAGCAGGCAAACTTTACTGGAGATTTGAAACACTGAGGAAATGATCTGTAAAGATGAAGTTTCCTGTTTGTTGGTTTGTTCTTAGAGCACCAACAAACATCGATAGCATGGAATAGCCAACATTAAAAAAGAAAGTTTTATTTATGTCAGGTTGAAAAAACCAAGGACAGAATCCTGGGACAATCAGGGCAACAGGAGAATGGGAAGCAACCCTGCAAAGGAGAGAGTCAGAGAATGGACATCACAAGTCATGTAAGTGAATAGGGTACTGGCCCCAGATACCGAGGGTGGTGAGTTCGAAACCCGCCCCGGCCAACTGCAACAACAACAAAAAAAAAAACATAGCCGAGTGTTGTGCTGGGCACCTGTAGTCCCAACTACTCAGCAGGCTGAGGGAAGAGAATGGCCTAAGCCCAAGAGCTGGAGGTTGCTGTGAGCTATGACGCCATAGCACTCTACTGAGGGTGACAAAGTGAGAATCTGTCTCTTTAAAAAAAAAAATGCTATAACTGTTTTGGAAAAGCCTTTGGCAGTTTCTTAAAAAGATAAACACACTTTCCTAACAACCAGACATTCCACATTCTACTTTAGGTACACCTATGAGAAACAGAAATATATCTCTTGTTCAGGAATGTTTATGACATTTATTATAAGCAGACCGCAAATTGTAAACTTTCCAAATGTTCATCAATGGAAAGAAAGATAAACAAAATGTGGGGCATTTTGACTAAAATATTACTCAGTGATAGAAAAAAAACTGATTATTTATATGTGCATGGATTCACACAGCTTGGATGAATCTTAATATAATAGTGTTAAGTGAGACAACTCAAGCACAAAGGGTACATAATGTATGATTTCATTATTCTAAAATTCTAAAGAGTGAAACCTAACCTACAGCGACAGAAACCAAAGAAGTGGTTGTCTGGGGCAGGAGCAGAGGGAGGGACAGACGCAAGGGGACTGGAGGATTGCTTTGAGGGTGATGTTAACACTCTATACCTTAACGGAGGAGGGGTGTTTCACAAATGAAAACAACTGAACGTCATTAAATGATTTACTTTAGTGGACAAAACCTAGTGTACGTAAATTATATCACTGTAAATTGAAAAAATAGCTTATAAATATAAATGAAAATGCTCAAAGCCCCCCAAATCATTCAGTTTCTTAAAGAACTGAACTGGATGAAAACCAGTAGAACCTTTGTTAGCTGACACCCAAGGGACTGCAACAAACTAGTTAACTTAAGGAGCTAGGTGTACTGTACTGATACACACAGGTAGTGGCTGTCTGGTCCATGAAAATTAGGTCAACTTAAGGAGGTGGTCAATGCAGAGAAATGGTCAACCATGAGGTTCTGCCATATATCTTTTCATGTCCTACCATTCAATTAGTGAAAGAACTTCAAACATCTTTGTGTGTCTACTTACCCCAAAGGTTTCACAACGGAACCCTGATAGAGCAAGCCAAAGACCCCCCAAATGCTCTGAGTTACTTCAATGGAAGATATTCCTTTTTAATTGCAGGAAATGAAACAATACAATGTAATGGATACATTTTGTGATTTATTTCTCATTAGCAGGAGGATAGCTGAGGATCTAAAGGGTTTAAGTGACCACTGTATTCCTCAAAAATGAACTTTAAGGCCTAAACTCTACTGCTAGAAAAGGACAAAAGCAAAAAATGTCAATAAATTAAAGAATAAAACTCTAAAATTAACCACTGAAACAGTTTATGTTGCAATTATGTAGCCACTATATTTTTATAGAGTATGTTTAAATTAATTATACAGGATATAAATCTCTGAACCCAGAGAAGGGCACATTAGAGGACTTAAAAAATCCTTTCAACACATAAACCTGCATCCCAGTGAGAAAATTGCTCATTATTTCACTTTTACAAAAAAAATTTTTTTCCCTGCCTTGATCGCTATCTTCTTTCTTTTACCATGGATCATTTATTGCTGATATTTGAAAAGGTATGAACCTGCTCTGTGAACAAGCTCAACGGTAGCAACGAGGCACTATTGTCTTCTTACTCTGGAGGTTGGTGATCTATTTTTTGGTTCTAAACCCCTGCTACTTCCTAAGCTGTTCAATTGTCAAAAAATAATCCTTTGCTGTACTCCAGGACAGAGTACCTATGTCTCATGGTGAATCATTTGAAAATTACAAAAAAAAAAAAAAAGAAAGAAAAACTCATCATAAGAAACAGAAAATGAGGAGTTTCTCTAATATAAATGTATATATATATGTGTGTAATTTTATAAGAACTCAGTTTTTAAATTTTTTCATCTGTGTAAATAAATAAAACATACAGAGTGAAGCAGTAGACTTTTTGTTAAAATGTCATTAGTGGTATGATTTACATTAATAACATCAATAGGTATGTTTAATTAATATAATGACTAACATATATTTCATATATATGCATTTATGTATGACATATGTTATGCATTATGCTATAAATATTTACTAAAGTAGGCTTCACATGATAGTGTGATACAAGAAAAACTTTTTTTTTAATTTAAGCAATCCAACTTTAAAACACACACGGATAATAATGTCCTAGTTAACAAAAATCTATGTGTAAGTAATGTGAATCATGCTAGAATAAATATTCCTTTCTTCCATAGAAAAAGAGGCTAATTTCACATAAATCACAAACATAGTGTGTTCAGTTTGAAAGATGGAGAAAATTTAGACCACCTGAATCCAGGAAGTTCTCTTGTGGTAGACACACTTCCATTATAATCCCACTAAGCTGATAAAAGAATAAAGCCCAGTGGTTGAGAGAACCAAATATGAAATCACATGTTTATTAGATATGAGACCCTGAGCAAGTAGCTTTACTTCCCTTAACCTCAGTTTCTTCATCAATAAGAAAGAAATAATAATATGTACTTCATGGGCTTTCTGCAAGGATTCAGTAACATTATGTTTGAAAACATCTAGCAGAGTGACTACCCTGTAGAAATATTCAATAAACAATGGTTTCTACTCCAAAATTTGCTCTTGCTATAAAATTCTGAGTTTGCCCTAATCCTCACTCTATAGAAAATTTGCAGCTCAGTGTCAGAAAGGATATTCTGAAGCAGCTCCTTTGACTAATAAAGAACAATTTGTAGCATTATATAACCCACTCAAGACAAAACCGTTTGCAAAGAAAACAGATAATTATGCTCAAAATGAGGAGCTTTTGTTTTACATTTGAACAATATTTTTGAATTTTTACGCTATTTTATTTTATTTGAATAATTAGGGACAAAATTAAATTTAGCATAAGTTATGTTCCCTGATCTAGGTCCATTTTCAGAATGTCCTTCTATGAATTTCATCAAGCAGAACTACAATTTCACAGCACTCGTTCCAAAACAGGCTGATGAATTCCACTTAACGTAAAAGTTTGGTAGTTTAAAAAGTTTCGTAGTTGAGAGGCAGGAAGAGATGAGAAAAAGGTATAAATCATATCATAAAATAGTAATTAGCTTTCTACACACAAACAAGAAAATGGGATGAGAAACTCTTGGGAAAATCTTCTTGATGAGTATTTAGAAACAGAAAACCCACAGAATGATTATTTCTTCCCATGAGAAACTGAAATGATTCAATCCACGGAAAAGTAGATATTTATCTCAAGAACAAAATACTTTAAGTGTCTGAAAATCCCCCAATAAAGTCTCTTTGATGAGAAACCATGTTTATTCTTTTATACGCATCTAAAAAATATTTGAGATATGGGCGGTGCCTGAGGCTCAAAGGAGTAGGGCGCCGGCCCCACATACTGGAGGTGGCAGATTCAAACCCAGCCCTGGCCAAAAACTGCAAAAAAAAAAAAAAATCAAAAAAAAAAAAAAAATAGGGGCATGGTACTTCAGGGAGAAAAATAAGTAAAAATAAGAGGTCACCATGGGCCTTTCCTTTGGCCTTAACACAAATAAAAATAGGGATCAATACTTCCTCCTCATCACAGCATTTGCTAAGTAAGCCATCACCAAATGCCATGAAGCACAAGTTTGTAGGGCCGGAGTGTATTTGGACTATGAAGAGTTGTGAAAATGAAAGTGATAGTTGACTAACTCTTAGCATGAACTGCCTATGTCTCATTAAAACTTTTAATTGCCTTAAGACAATCAAAATAAGTATCTCATGCAGGGGAGAGGCATTTTCAAATAGGGTAGATGTAGTCTTTCTTAAGTCAAAGAGAAAAAGACTAACAACCTCTTTTGAAGCAAAAAAGAATATAAACAGGTAATTCATAAAAGAAACACAATACAGATGGCCAATAAACCCGAAAAGAGGTTCAGTCTCAATCTGTTCAAGGAAGTACAAGTTAACATAGCAACAGCATATAATATTTGCCAGTCAATACGCAAAAAAAATTAGAAGTAGTTATTGATAACATCAAAGACTTTTAATAATATGGGTAAATGACCAGTGTCTTTCAGGGATGTTAAACATATCATTTGTTGAAGACTTTTGAGAAAACATTTTGTAGTAGCTATCAAAATTTCAAATCAAATATATCACAATGTTGACCCATCATTCCCATTTTTAAAAAACTATCTATAGATTCACATCTCAAACAGCCATAAATGTGTCTATGCCCAAGTTATCCATTAGCTAATCACAGTGAACTATGGGGAATGAGATGGGTCATCTTGCAATAATTACTTGTAACTTGTCTACATGCAGGAACAGTTCTAAGTTAGAGAGATAATAGGAGAGTACTTTTTAAAATATGTTTAATTGGCTCAGCACCTGTGGCTCAAATGGTTAAGGTGCCAGCCACATACACTTAAGGTGGTGGGTTCATATCCAGCCGGGGCCTGCCAAACAACAACAACAGCTGCAACCAAAAAATAGCCAGGTATTGTGGCAGGGCACCTGTGGTCCCAGCTACTTGGGAGGATGAGGCAGGAGACTCACTTGAGCCCAGGAGTTGAGGTTGCTGTGAGCTGTGATGCCATGGCACTCTATCCAGCCGGGGCCTGCCAAACAGCAACAACAGCTGCAACCAAAAAATAGCCAGGTGTTGTGGCGGGCACCTGTGGTCCCAGGTACTTGGGAGGATGAGGCAGGAGACTCGCTTGAGCCCAGGAGTTGAGGTTGCTGTGAGCTGTGATGCCATGGCACTCTACTCAAGGGGACAGCTTGAGGCTCTGTCTCAAAAAAAATAATAAACAAATAAAATAAAATATGTTTAAGGGTAGTGCTTATCCCAGGAAAAATAAATGCTTGTTCTTTACAGTTAATATTATCACTAGTTGTATACCCTTATGAATAATTTCTGGAAAATCTCTTTATTTGAGAGAAGGACGTATTTCTGTTATTACCCCTGGAAACTCTCCCACTTTTGCCATACACAAAGTGTCTTTGAACTATCCTGAGAATCTTTCCTTAAGTTACATCATGCATCTTGAATTGCATAAGCGTAACTGCAATCTCTTGGTATTGATCACATAGGACACATGTGTCTAGCACAGTCTTCTAGGGTTATGTCTGAAGTAAGACTACCCAATAATGCCAAATTCTGATGGCTAAACTGATTAGGAGTAGGTAGGACGAACAGATAATACTGAAATGGCAGATGAATCTAGATTTTCTTTGCGAGAAACCATATAATCCTGGTGGTTAATATCAGTGAAGGAGAGATTTAGTAGTGAGTCCCCTCATCCTCAGCTCCAGATGGTTTGATACACATGATGGAAACAAACCACAGTGTGAAGAGTCTTTATTTATTAACTCTGTTACTTATATCATGAGAAAAATTGGGAGAGTACAGGTAGCCTATACCTCCCAAATGGAGCTGTGCCATATTTTTTTTCTTCTTTGGATAACTCTGTAAATGAGTATGTTCCCTGTTCTTTTCATTTCACTCAAGGTATGACAGCCTGAACAGACGAATATAGACCCTGTGTGTTTTTAGAACAAGAAGGTCAAAAAGTATTGAAATCTGAATCCACATTTTTGTTTAACGTGAAGGTAGGTTTAACATGATCTTCTGGAAGTTTCTTGCTCTGCACTTACTTCTAGAGAAAAAAATGCTCACTTCATCCATGGAAATACCATGTGAGTGGTGAATGCTCTTAAATTTAGACCTGCTGTTTTTCTTGACAATTGTTTTGTGCTTGCTTTGGCAGCACATATACTAAAATTGGAACGACAATTGTTTTAACTCCATAAATGAGTTTTTACGTTATTTTCCTATACAAAAAGTTGGTTGTGGTAAAGGATCTAAGTAGTTGAAGTCTAGCTAAGTGATTCAATACTTTGAAAATCAGTCTCAGCAAGTGATAAAAAAATTTAATTGGATTCAGGGAGCAAAGTTACACAAAGGGAAACAGTTGGGGATCTAAATTTCATAGCCCTTGGCAGACTGTTAAGAGAATTCATATTTATTTAAAGAAGATAAGCTGGGTGCAGTGACTCATGCCTGTAATCCTGGCACTCTAGGAGGCTGAAGCAGGATTGCTTGAGCTCAGGAGTTCAAGACCAGCCTGAGAATGAATGAGAACCTCATCTCTATTAAAAATATAAAAACTAGCCTGGCATGGAGCCACATTCCTGTAGTCCCAGCTACTTGGGACACTGAGGCAAGAGGATCACTTGAGCCCAGGGGTTTGACGTTGCTGTGAGCTATGATCAAAACACCACAGCACTCCACCCAGAACAGCAGGATAAAATTCTATCTTAAAATAATAATAACAATAATTATACATATATATATATATATATATATATATAAAGGAAGAAAGAAAAACCTTTCCTAGGATAGTTTTAGTTCCTATTCTTTTATTTTGCTATATACTGATAATAATCAGAAGGTCACTTTATGTACTTTCCCTCTGCTAATTTTTGTAAAACGTTGTCTTCAGCATCCTCACTGCTGACCAGTGTTAACCTGAGCTCACAGGCTCCCACAGCTCCACTCCAAGTTGAATAGCATGTGGATGGTGGTCAATATATTGGCATTGATACTGCAGAAGGGAAGAAGGTGAGTCTGAATAGTTTCCAGCTCTTGCATGTAAGAATGCTTCTGTTCTGGCCCCACTTATGCTACACCAATATTCGGGGGGGGGGGGGTTAAATGTTGAATATTAAAATTTAAAAATAAATTAGGGCTTCTGGTTTTAATTTTTCACATGAAAACCTTGGAAATGGCTATTGCACCCTAACAAAAAGTAAGAAACTGAGTAAGCTAAAATATGGAGAACTCTTCATGTATCTATGACAGACATGAGGTCACAGCAAACTGCTGCTGCCAAAATTAGTAAGACCGTCAGATACACAGAAACATAATTTAACAGAGCAGAAACTCACAAGCTAAACCTACTTGGGAATCAGTGTTCAGGTAGGAAATATGAAGTATGAGTGACAAATCACAGGAGGCTCAAGGTGGATAATCTCTAAGAGTACCCAGGTATGGGAAAGGATCAGTTTCACATATGTTAACTCTAGTGGCTTGACCCCGTTCTCACAGCGCTCTCAGAAGCTGAGAATTCTCTTAGCTTCTGGCAAAGGGAAAAAAACTATAGTAAAACCTCTGCCAGCTGACTATTCATGGGACTACAACTATCTGGTCAAAATAAAGAGGTTTTCAACAACACCAGGTCTACTGTACTGATGCATAAATGTGATACATGTCCAGTGTTATGAAAGCAGGTCAACTTAAGGAGGAGGTCAAAGTAGGCAGGTGGTCAATAAGGAAGGTTCTACCGTATTTTGAAAAACACCAGAGCACTTACTTAGAGCCTTTTCTTTCACCCAATGCGTCATGTCTCATTATGTCTGGCTATCAAACAAAAAATTAGAAGGCATATCAAAAGGAAAAAAAAAAAAACATTTGGAAGAAATAGACCCAGGATCACAACCAGATATGGCAGAGATATTGGAATCATCAGCCTGGGATTGAAAACAATGTCCTTTGGATGATAAGGGGTTTAATGCATAAAGTAGACAGCATGTGAGAACAGATAGGCAATTTAAAGAAAGATATGCAAATCCTAAGAAGAAAACAAAAAAAAAGTGCTAAAAATCAAAAATCCTGTAACAGAAATTATAAGTGTCTTTGACAAGCTTAATATACTGGACAAAGCTGAGAAAAAAAAATAAAACTCAAACTCCAGAACTGAAAAGTAAAAATAACGAAGACTAAAACCAGAAAAAAACAAATTAAAAAAAAGACCAGAACATAATAGGAATACCAAAAGAAGAAAAGGGAGAAAAAGAAACAGAAAAAAATATTTGAAACAATAATAATTGAGAATGTCCACAATTAAATGTTAGTCTCCAACCAAAGATCCAAGAATCTCAGAATACACCAAGCAGGATAAAAGCATACACAAATAAAAAATAACAACAACAACAACAAAAAGAACCCCACACGTAACTACACGTAAGCATGTTATTATCAGGCTATGAAAAACCAAAGATAAGGAAAAATCCTGAAAAAAAGCAGATAAAAAAGATGTGATACCTCCAGAGGAAAAAAGATGAGTGATCCAATTTCTCTGCAGAAACCATGTAACACAAAACATAGTAAAGTAAAATATTTAAAGGGTTGAGGGAAAAATGAATAAATACAAAACAGAAAACACAAACCTAGACTTTCTTACCCTAGAAAATTATCTTTCAAAAGTGAAAGCAAAATGAAGACTTTCTCAAATGAGCAAAAATGGATGGTGTTTGTTGGCAATATATCAGCAATTAAAAGTTAAAATTTGTTTAGAGAGAAGAAAAATAATATAGGTGAGAAATATGAATCTACATAAAGAAAAGAAGATTACTGAAGAAGGAGTATGTAAAGGTCAAATTTATAAAAAAATTCTAATTTCCGTTTAATCTAACAGATAAGAGTTTGTTCAAAATAACAATAGCAATAATTTATTCAAAGCTATATGTCTATTTAAATATATGCTTATATATAAGAAAAATGAATGGCAATAATGATACAAGGGATGGGAGGGAGAATTTTGGATTACGTTGTCATTATAAGCTGCTCATAGTACCTGTGAGGCAGAATAGTGATATCTGAAAGTAAACTTGGGTGAGTTGTAAATTTGTATTGCAATTTTGGGGGCAACCACCAAAATAAGTATAACTGATATACTAACAAAGAATGGGAAATGGAATTATATAAAATGTGCAATTAAAACCACAGGTGAAAAATAAGTAAAAGACAAAAAGAAGGAACTTAAGAACAAGGACAACATACAGAAAAAGAAACAAGAATGGTAGACATTAATCCAACCATGTTAATCCTGAATCTACTCTTTAAAAGTAAGTTTTTGTTGTTATTGTTGTTGTGGATTCATTGAGGTTACAAGATGTGTTACACACTGAGACTCCCCTTCCTTCCCTCTCTCTGCTCTCCCCTTTCCCCACCCCCACTGTGTCACTAACTGTCATTAATTATCCTCATATCAAAATTGAATACATAGGATTCATGCTTCTTCATTCTTATGATGCTTTACTAAGAATAATGTGTTCCACTTGCATCCAGGGTAATACAAATACTGTAAAGTCTCCATTTTTTTAAAGGTTGAATAGTATTCCATGGTATACATATAACATAGCTTATTAGTCCGTTTCTGGGTTGCGGGCATTTAGGCTGTTTCTACATTTTGGTAATTGTGAATTGAGCTGCGATAGACAGTCTAGTGCAAGTGTCCTTATGGTAAAAGTTTTTGTTTTGTTTTTTTTCTTCTGGATAGATGCAGAAGAAAAAATCCTGATTGCAGGATCAAACAGAGATCTAGCTTGAATTATTTAAGGTTTCTCCATAATTCCTTCCAAAAATGTTGTATTAGCTTACAGTCCCACCAGCAGTGTAAAAGTGAAAAGTGTTCCTTTCTCTCCACATCTGCTCCAGCATGTGCTGTTTGAGATTTTGTGATGTGGGTCATTCTCGCTGGGGTTAGATGATATCTAAGGGTGGTTTTGATTTACATTTCTCTTATAATTAAGGATGATGAGCATTTTTTCATATGTTTGCTAGCCATTTGTCTGTCTTCTTGAAAGAAGTTTCTGTTCATTTCTCTTGCCCATTGATCTATGGGATTGTTGGTTTTTTCATGTAGATTAATTTAAGTTCTCTATAGATCCTAGTTATTAAGCTTTTGTTTGATTCAAAATTTGCAAATATCCTTTCCCATAGTTTAGGTTGTCTATTTGCTTTGGTTGTTGTCTCCTTAGCTGTACAGAAGCTTTTCAGTTTAATTAAATCCTATTTGTTTATTTTGGTTGTTATTGCAATTGCCATGGGAGTCTTCATAAAGTCTTTTCCCAGGCTGATATTGTCTAGTGTTTTTCCTATGCTTTCTTTGAGGATTTTTATCATTTCATGTCTTAAATTTAAGTCCTTTATCCATCTTGAATCAATTTTTGTCAGTGGAGAAAGATGTGGGTCCAGTTGCAGTCTTTTACATGTGGATATCTATTCTCCCAGCATCATTTATTGAATAAGGAGTCTTTCCCCCAAGGTATATTCTTGTTTGGTTTATCAAAGACTAGGTGGTTGTAAGTTGTTAGTTTCATTTCCTAGTTTTCTATTTGATTCCAAATGTCTATGTCTCTATTTTTGTGCCAGTACCATGCTGTCTTGACCACTATGGCCTTGTAGTACA
>NW_003852405.1:6477146-6509899 GCF_000181295.1 Otolemur garnettii
ATTTTCTTTATAGAGGTCCTTCACCCCTTTTGTTAGGTATATTCCTAGGTATTTCATTTCCTTTGAAACTATGGTGAAGGGGATTGTGTCCTTAATTAACTTCTCATCTTGGCTGTTATTGGCGTATACAAAAGCTACTGACTTGCGGACATTGATTTTATATCCTGAGACATTACTGTATTTTTCTGGTGACTTCCAGGAGTCTTGTGGTTGAGTCTTTGGGGTTCTCTAAGTATAAGATCATATCATCAGCAAGAAGGGAGAGTTTGACCTTCTCTGCTCCCATTTCAATGTCCTTTGTTTCCTTCTCTTGCCTAATTGTATTGACATAGAACTTCCAGCACTATGTTGAATAGTAATGGTGACAGAGGACAACTTTGTCTGGTTCCAGTTCTAAGAAGAAAAGATTTCAGTCTAACTTCACTCCGTCAGATATTAGCTGTGGGTCTGTTATAGATGGCTTCCATCAGTTTAACAAATGTGCCCCCTATGGCTATACTCTTCAGTGTTCTACTTAGAAAAGGATGCTGAGTTTTATTAAATGCTTTTTCTGCATCTAATGAGAGGATCATATGGTCTTTGTTTTCGCTTCTGTTGATATGGTGAATAACATTTATGGACTTGCATATGTTAAACCAGCCTTGCATCCTTGGGATGAAACCTACTTGATCATGATGTATGACTTTTTTTGATTATAAGCTGTAATCTATTGGATAGGATTTTGCTGAGAATTTTTGCATCTATATTCATTAGTGAAATTGGTCTAAAGTTTTCCTTTTTAGTTGGGTCTTTTCCTGGGTTTTGTGTCAGGGCAATGTTTGCTTCCTAGAACATGGTGGGGAAAATTCCTTCCTCCTCAATTTTTTTGAATAATTTCTGCAGTATGGGAATAAGCTCTTCTTTGAAGATTTGATAGAATTCTGGTATGAAGCCATCTGGACCAGAGCATTTTTTTTGGTTGGAAGATTTTTTATTGTTTCTTTGATCTCAGTGCTTGAAATTGGCCTATTTAGGAGCTCTACTTCTGGTCTAAGTCTAGGGAGAGGGTGTGATTTCAAATATTGATCCATTTCCTTCACATTGTCAAATTTCTGCACATAGAGTTTCTGGTAATATTCAGATAATCTCTTGTATCTCTGTGGCATCAGTTGTTATTTCTCCTTTATCATTTCTGATTGAGGTTACTAGAGATTTTACTTTTTTATTTCTAGGTAGTCTGGCCAAAGATTAATTAATTTTATTTATTTTTTCAAAAAACCAACTCCTTGTTTCATTAATTTTCTGAATGATTCTTTTGTTTTCAATTTCATTCATGTGGGATTTAATTTTGGATATTTCTTTTCTTCTGCTGGGTTTAGGCTTAGATTATTCTTCTTTTTCTAATTTCATAAGATGGCTTGTGAGTTTGTTGATGTGCTCTCTTTCTGGTTTTCAAATGTCAGCTTCTAAAGTGAAAATTTTCCTCTCAGGACTGCTTTTGCTGTATCCCACAGGTTTTGACAACTTGTGTCTTCATTTTTGTTATGCTCAAGGAAATTAATGATTTCCATTTTTATTTCTTATTGCACCCAACTGTCATTCAGCATAAGGTTGTTTAATTTCCATGCCTTTGTGTGGGGTTGAACGTTTTTGTTGGAGTTGCGTTCCACCTTTAGTGCCTTATGGTCTGAGAAGATGCAAGGTAAAATTTCAATTCTTTTGATTCTGTTAAGGTTTGTTTTGTGTCCTAGGATAAAAAACAATCAGATTAAAAAAAAAATAAATTCTTTTCAGTTCAACACTGTATAAGCAAAATATGTCTGTTATCCAAAGTTATTTGTGAGCTACCAATTTAAAATCTTTGAAACAGAGGAAATAACAAATTTTCTAAGGTAAAGCAGACCTTGCTTTGAATGCTGGCTTTGTCATGAAATACAGGTATGCATGTTTGGGGAACTCTACCTCAGTTTCATCATGTGGTACAAGGCATCACCTGCTTTATCTACGTCATGAGGGATGTTGTTTTAACTATTTTGCGTGTGTGCTAAACAATTCTGACTGGGAAGAGTGGAGTACATTCACCAGAGAACAGCTGAACTTTTGGTCATTATAAGCAAATTAAGAAACAAGATAGCTATAGTAACATCAGGATGGCTAAAAGTACTTTGATTCTTTCATAAGGAACATGTGCTTTTGATTGCCTGATCATCTAATTTTCAGGGAATTACAGTTAGTGACAGAAAAACCATTTTTTTATAATGTTCTCTTTCTCCCAAACCCATGTATTGGTCCAGAGATGGGCACAGGATTATGCTGAGCAAGTGAGTCCCTTCCCCAGGTTTCTGCAATTCAGATAGAGAAAAATTTATATTGGGTTAAAGGTGAGGAGCCCTTTGGTCTAAAAAGGCTGCAGACCCACTAAGCAAAGGAAGAAAAAAGAAGAAGAGTACAACAAAATATAAAGGAAATTGCTGGAGAATGTAGATCTTTGCCTTTTTCCCCTTTTTAAGCCCAAGGTCTATTCTAATACTTGGCCCTTACTTATGGCTGCATAGTATTCTATGGTGTACATACACCACAATTTGTTAATCCATTCATGGGTTGATGGGCACTTGGGCTATTTCCATGTCTTGGCTATTATGAATTCCACATTCTATTGGAAATGTCTTTTGTAAAATAATTTTTGATCATCTGGGTGTATACCAAGTAGAGGAATTGCAGGATCAAATGGTAGGTTTACTTTTAGTTCCTTGACTGTTCTCTAAACTTCTTTCCAAAAAGACTGTATTAGCTTGCATTCCCACCAGCAGTGTAGAAACGTTCCTTTCTCTCCACTCCCACACCAACATCTGTAGTTTGGGGATTTTGTAATGTGGGCTAATCTTACTGGAGTTAGATGGTATCTCAAAGCGGTTTTGATCTGCATTTCTCTGATAATTAAGGATGGTGAGCATTTTTTCATATGTTTGTAGGCCATGCACCTGTCTGCATCAAAGAAGTTTCTGTTCAAGTCTCTTGCCCACATAGAAATGGGATCATTTATTCTTTTCTTATTGATTAGTTTGAGTTCTCTGTAGATTGTAGTTATCAAACCTTTGTCAGAAGTGTACCATGCAAAAATCTTCTCCCATTCTGAAGGTTGTCTGTTTGCTTTACTTACTGTGCTCTTGGCTGTGCAAAAACTTTTTAGTTTGATCAGATCCCAGCAATGTATTTTTGATGTTGCTTCAATTGCCTGGGGGGTCCTCCTCATAAAATATTCTCCCAGGCCAATTTACGCAAGTGTTTTCCCTGCACTCTCTTCTAGTGTTTTTATAGTTTCATGTCTTAAGTTTAAATCTTTATCCAGTGAGAATCAATTTTTGTTAATGGTGAAAGGTGGGGGTCCAGTTACAGTCTTCTACAGGTGGCCAGCCAGTTCACCCCCCACCATTTGTTAAATAGGAAGTCTTTTCCCCACTGAATGTTTAGATAGGCTTGTCAATGATTAAATGACAATAAATTGCTGGGTTCGTCTCTTGGTTCTCTATTCTGTTCCATAAATCTATCACTCTGTTTTTGTGCCAGTACCATGCTGTTTTGATCACTATAGATTTATAGTATAGCCTGAAGTCTGGTAATGTGATACCTCCTGATTTGTTCTTATTTCTGAGTAATGCATTTGCTATTTGAGGTTTTTTCTGATTCCATATAAAATGAAGTACTATTTTTTCAAGTTCTTTGAAGTATGACAATGGTGCTTTAATAGGCATTGCATTAAATCTGTAGATTGCTTTGGGTAATATGGACATTTTAACAATGTTGATTCTTCCCAGCCATGAACATGGTATGTTTTTCCATTTGTTAATATCTTCAGCTATTTATTTTCTCAAAGTTTCATAGTTCTCCTTATAGAGATCTTTCACGTCCTTTATTAGGTAAATTTTCAGATATTTCATCTTCTTTGGCACTATTGTAAAAGGAATAAATAGAGTCCTTGATTATTTTTTCAGCTTGACTAACATTGGCATATATAAAAGCTACTGACTTGTAAGTATTGATTTTGTATCCTGACACGCTGCTGTACTCCTTGATCACTTCTAAGAGTTTTGAAGTTGAATCCCTGGGATTTTCCAGGATCATGTCATCAGCGAAGAGGGAGAGTTTGATCTACTCTGACCCTATTTGGATACCCTTGATCTCCTTCTCTTGCCTGACTGAGATAGCTAAGATTTCCATGACTATGTTAAATAGCAGTGGAGACAGTGGGCATCCTTGCCTCATTCCTGATCTGAGAGGAAATGTTTTCAATTTTACACTATTCAGTATGATATTGGTTGTGGCTTTGCTGTAGATGGCCTCTATCAGTTTAAGAAATGTTCCTTCTATGTCTATTTTCTTAAGAATTCTGATCATGAAAGGATGCTGGATATTATCAAAGGCTTTTTCTGTGTCAATTGAGAGAATCATATGGTTTTTGTTTTTTTATTTTATTGATGTGATGTATCATATTTATAGATTTACATATGTTGAACCAACCCTGTAACCCTGGAATAAAACCAATTTGATCATGGTGTATAATTTTTTTGATGTGTTGTTGAATCCTGTTTGCTAAGATTTTATTGAATATTTTTGCATAGATATTGATTAATGATATTGTCTATAATTTTCTTTCTTTGTTGGATCCTTTCCTGGTTTGGGTATCAGGGTGATATTTGCTTCATAGGATGTGTTGGGAAATATTCCTTCTTTTTCTATGCTTTGGAAAACATTGTATAATATAGGTACTAGTTCCTCTTGAAATGTTTGATAGAAATCAGATGTGAAGCCATCTGGTCCTGGACTTTTGAGGGAGATTTTATATTGATGATGCTATTTCAGTGATTGATATAGGTCTATTTAAGATTTCTAATTCTTTGAGTCTAGGAAGGTGGCATGCTTCCAGGTATTGGTCCATTTCCTTCAGCTTTTCATATTTCTGGGAATAGAGATTTTTGTAGTAATCACTGAGGATTTTTTGAATTACTGAAGTGTATGTTGTTATTTCTCTGAAGTGTATGTTTCTGATAGATAATATTAGATATTTTACTTTTCTACTTCTGGTTAGGTTGGCCAAAGGTTTATCAATTTTGTTAATTTTTTCAAAAAAAACAACTTTTTGTTTTGCTGATCTTCTGAATGATCCTTTTGTTTTTGATTTCATTTAATTCTGCCCTTATTCAGGTTATTTCTTTTCTTCTGCTAGGTTTGGGTTTGGAATGTTCTTCCTTCCAACGGTTGCCTGAGATGATCCATTAAGTTATTGGCTTCTTCTCTTTCTGTTTTCTTGATGAAGGCTTCCAATGCTACAAATTTTCCTCTTAGCCTTTGCAGTTTCCCACAGGTTTTGATAATTTGTGCCTTCATTTTCATTTAGTTCCAAAAATTTGGTGATTTCCTTCTTAATCTTGTCTTTGACCCAGCTATCAGTCAGCCTAAGATTATTTAGTGTCCATGACCTTGTTTGAGTATGAAGATTCCCATTGCTGTTGAGTTCAACTTTTATTCCATGGTGGTCCAAGAAGATATAAGGAATAATTTCTATACTTTTAAATTTGCTGAGGTTAGACTTGTGTCCTAGGATATGGTCTATTTTGGAGGATGACCCATGGGCTGATGAGAAGAATGTATATTTAGTTTTATTAGGGTGAAATGTTCTGTAGAGGTCTGTAAAGTTCATTTATTCTATGGTCAGGTTTAAGTCTAATATTTTTTTGTTTAGTTTCTTCTTGGAGGATCTATCCAAAACTGTCAAGGGGGTGTTAAAATCTCCAACTATTATAGTGCAGAAAGATATCAAGTTGTTCATATCCATTAGGGTCTGCTTTATGAATTGAGGAGCATTCTGGTAGGGTGCATAATTGTTCATTATCAAAATCTCTTCATGTTGGGTGTTTCCCTTGACAAATATGTAATGACCTTCCTTATCTTTGTTGGTTTAAAGCCAATTGTATCTGCTACTAAAATTGCAACCCCTGTTTTTTTCTGATTTCCATTTGTCTGTATTATACAAGACCATCCCTTCACCCTGAGTCTATTTTTATCCTTTAAGGTTAGGTGGGATTCTTGTATACAGCACAAATCCAGTCCAGTCAGCCAGCCTATGCCTCTTTAGAGGACAATTTAAATCATTCACATTAACTAAGAGAATTGATAAGCCTGGTTGTGTTTGGGGTGTCATGATATTCGGATTTCCAGTGGACATTTTTAATCCTTTCACCACTGTGGAAGTTGGGTTGTGTTCAAAAAATTTCTGGGTGAGTTTACTTTGGAGGTAGAGCATTGCACTGGTCATTGTGGAAGATGGGTCTGAGAACATCCAGGAGAGCTGATTTACTTATGGCAAAATTCTTCAACATGTCTATATCTTTAAAGTATTTGATTTCTCCATCGCATAGCTGGATAGAGGATCCTGGGCTGGAAGTTGCTTTGTTTTAAGAGAATGAAGGTTGATGACCATTTTCTTCTGGCTTGAAATGTTTCAGCTGAGAGATCTGCAGTTATTCTGATATTTCTCCATTTGTAGGTGATACCTTTCTTACATCTGGCTGCTTGCAGAATTTTCTCCTTCATCTTAACTTTTGCAAAGTTCATCTAGAAGATGTTTTATTTGGAATGAGTCTTGCTGGAGTTCTGAAACTGTCTGCTATCTAAAGTTCTGAATCTCTTGCAATGTTTGGGAAATTATTCTCCAAAATCTCTTAATGTAGAGCATCTGTACCTTTAGGACCATCCTCTTCTCCTTCAGGAATTCCTATAAGACGAATGTTTGATCTTTTGGAGTGATTTCACAGCTCTCTTAGGGAATCATCTGTTTTTGCTCTCCATTTGTCTACCTCATTGAGTACTTGAGAACATTCAAAAGGTTTGTCCTTAGTTTCAGAGATCCTTTCTTCTGCCTGGGCAACTCTATTAGTGACTACTGTATTTTGGAGCTCCTCAACGAACTTTTTTGTTTCCTTGAGCTCTGTTATCTCTTTTCTCATTATGTCCATATCTTTGGTGACTTGGGCTTGGAATTCCTTAATTTCTTGAACTACTCTTTGGAATTCAATTTCCATCTTTTCTTCCATTCTATTTATCTTATTTGCCATCCATATTCTGAATTAAGTTTCTGACATTGCTGCCATTTGTCTATGTATGGCATCTTCAGTTATATCTCCTTTGTCATTTCTTGGGGGGCTTGATCTACTCTGGTTATTCATGTTGCCAGAGTTCTTCTGTTGGGTCTGCACCATGTTTTTTTCCCACTGTTTGATTATTAGAACTGGTACGGTGATTGAATTGGGGTTCCCAGGTAGTAGAGATAGCCCCTTACCAAAGTGCTAGGCTTTGTAATTGTGGCTTATCTCCTACAACCTGACAAAGGCCCCTTGCAGAGTTTTGGCTGCAGGCTCTGAGGCCCTACTTGGTGAGATGGTGCAGGTTAGCTCTGTTTTGATATCAGCCAACCTCTCTTCTATCCTAAGAAACCACCCTATTAGATTTAAATCTCAACTGTGAAGAGATACAAACAGCTGTGGTGTGCAACCCCCTCCCTTTAGTTCTTTTCCCCTACAGAACTTCAAAAGTTCAACCTCAGAATGTCTCAGTGTAGACAGCTCCAGACATGGGTTCCAACCAAATTGTCTCTGGCAGTGCAAATCCTGCCCAACAGAGAGGGGTTCAAGGACAATTCAAAGCAAAGGTATTCAAAGTACAATTGGAGCCAGGGATCCACACTGTTGTCTGCTTCTCTACTTACAGGCCCAGCTAGAGCCAAGGGTAATGCCCCGCCCACCAGTCTCAGTCCACACACAGCTAGCCTCTGGAGTAGGGTCAGGAGTAGTGCCTGCCAATCTAGTTAGAGTCAGGGGACCATGCCCCCTCTTGCCAGTCTCAGTTCACTTCCTGGCAAGCCATTGTTTGCAGGCTCTGTTGGAGTCAGGGCATTGGACCTGCCCTCTGATCTCAGTCCACACATAGCTAGCCTCTGTTTGCTGGACCAGTTGGAGTCAGGGGAACATGCCCTGCCTGCCAGACTCAGTTTACTGCCTAGCAAGCCTCTGTTCACAGGCTCTGTTAGAGTCCGGGCACCACACTTCACCCACAGGTCTCAGTCCTCACCTGGTAAGCTTCTGCTCACCAGCCCCACTGGAGGCAGTGGACTACACCCTAACTCTCAGGGCTTGGTTCACACCCAGTAAGCTACTGCTCAAGGGTTATGATGGAATCAGGAGACCACGCTCTTGCTCTCAGGTCACAGTCCACACCTATTAAGCCTCTGCTTGCAGGCCTAGCAGGGACCAGCCCTATCTGCCAAACTCAGTCCACATGGGGCAGCCACTCTCCTGCTGTGGGTACTGTCAGAGCCGGGGGTTTTGCACCCTGTCCTGCCAGACAAAGCCAAAATTAAAGGTCAACACTACCACTGGCCAGGCATAGTCCTAACCAGGGGACTGCTCCTCCTCCCACTGAGTGCCTTTTTCTTCCCATATCCTCTTTCTTCCCTATTAGTCACAGATTTCTTCCTGTGGTTGGCAATCCACACTATGCCCAGGTCTCTCAGGACAAAACCAAATACTCTGTGCTCTGCAGGGGGCAGAACTTCAGACTGCCATGCAAGGGGGAAAGGGTGGACTGAGAATTTGGACTTGTGGGGAAAAACATCTGTTCAATTTTATGCCTGGTGGGGTGGTAGATAGGTTCATAAGTGGGACCTCCCTGGAGAAAGAGACCTGGGGTTTAGCGGCTCTCTCCAGGGAGGTAAAATGAGAGGTCTTTTGTTTCCTGCTGGTTCACAGATAGCCTGTGGCAGGCTTCCTGCTTGGGGGAGGGGTCCCCTGTCTGCTAGTCAATAGGCTTTGTACCTATATTTTGTGATCTTGAATGCTCTTCCTTGGAGTTACAGCTTGCCGAACTTCTTCTTGGCTCAGTTTCCCGTCTTTGGCTTCATAGAGTCTGATTCCTTCCAGTTTTTCTTCCTTTGCCCAGGAGACTCTGATGAGGGTTGCTACAAGTCGGCCATCTTTCCAGAATTTTCTCTGGAAAAATCGAATAAATAATTATAATACAGTGTGACAGAAGCTATGATGAATGTCTACAGGGGGTGATTCATGAGGAATTGTTTCACTGCCCTGCAGGTAGGTGTATGTCTGTGTGTGTCTGGGTGAGTTTGGGTGTGTTCATGCATGTGTATTTTGTCAATGAGCCAGTCATCCCACATATATGCTATTACATGTTCTATATTTAAAATTTCTGGAAGTTTTATTTATTCTTGACTACTAAATGATGGAATAGTCCCTAAGGAACTAAAAGGCCAAAGATAACCAGAGAACATATGTTTACAAACCTGTTTATTCATTCATTTCCTTTTATTGTCTATTTAATTTCAAGTGAATAAGCTGAGATTCAATAAGCTTTTTAGAATTAAATGTAGAACAAAGGTTCAAATTTTAATATTGCCTGATTATTTCCCTTCAAAAGAAAATACAGTTATTTTTATTATCAAAACTACATTAATCCTGTTTTTAGAAATGTATTCTTCAGAGTCATCATTTTAAAAAGATACATTTATTTCAAGAACTTTGTCTTCATGTTAACACAATATGACAATATGGGACACATCCTATGGATATTAAATAGCTCTCAGTGTGTGATGAACAAAGGAAACTGATTGAGTAACTGGTCTCTGTTCAGGGGAAGAGTTTGAGAGTCTGTGGATTTCCAGTGTAGAGCTGTGGTCCAGAGTCCTGATCACTGACATCAATGAACATGGCCCCCAAGATTAGGGCCATCTATGAACTCTGCCTCTCAGGGAGTTTCTGCTTCTCTTAAGAGAGGTGAGACAATTCCTTGCATGAAATAAGGATATCAGCAAAAATCTATAAGGCTAGCCTGATGGCAAGGAAAAAAAGAAATTGCCCCTCCAAGACATAGTGGCAAGGAAATTTATACCCTAGGACATGCTACCTATTTGATTTCTTCATCTGGAAATTCAGCTTTGTCAGATTACGATCCTGGAATGTATTCAGCGTGTTAATAGAGTATGCATGTACGGAATCCTTAAAATCTGTGTGTGCGGTGCCTGGGGTGCACTCTCACCTCACCTGTCAGAAAGCCCCATCTGTTTCCTGCTGCCTCAGGCACTGTCCAGGCCCCTCTCAGCTCCCCACATGCCAGGCTCACCTCACCTGCTTCACAGCACTCCACTCCCTCTCATACCCCACACCTGGTTCCCATGATGACTTCATAGTATCTTCATCTGACCATGTAGTTTCTCTGCTGGCTAATTTGAAATTAACCTTTAAAAATCCAATTCAATTCAGAAGAGCCTCTTGAGAGAATTTAAAGACACTATTCTGCATTTGGTTTACAATACGAAATAGGAAGGCATATGCATATTTGTGTTGACAGGTAATGAATTAGAAACCTCTAACTGCAAGTATTACTAGTACATAGAGCCTCAAAAGCTTTAAGCCCAAACATAAATCCTATATGTAACAAAATACAAATATAAAATGACATGAAATCAGGTTTTAGCCTATCTCTCATAAGCAATCTAAAGAGATTAGACTGTCTATAAATATAATGATAGAATTATAACCCTAAGCCGTTGTCACTGTGTACAGATAAGAGATACAAAGTTTCATTTATGGCTTGGGCACTGACAGATAATTCTTACACAAGTCAATTAACCTCTGTAACGATTACTTGCTACCTTTATATTTCATAGTAGGGTTTTGAAGATTTGGATGAATATGAGTTAGTATAGCTAAGTAGCTAAGACCCATTAAAAAAATAAAAAATAAAGAAAGAATACATACATGCCCAGTTGTGATAATCAAATACATTGCATTGCCGGTAACTTTCACAAGCATTCATGATTGCACAATTTCCTTTATTTGTTGTGGTTATTTGCTTTTGGTCATTTGTTATTAAAGCAATCCTTTAAAACTATCTGTATTCTTTTATGAAAAAATTACATTAAATAGTAAAAAATATTCTGCTGGATTTGAATAAATATAGCAGGAAAAGAAGTTTTTCACCTCAAAAGAACAAGCACTGATTTACACTTATTGTTAAATACATCTATTGATATACATTGGCTTGGCAGGAAACGTGTCGTATTTAAAACTGATCTTACATTTGGAAATTTGAGCAGAGTCACCCTGAACCTTATTTAGGTTAACTTTTATTCTTCAAAGTTGTCAATGGTTTCTTTCAACATGTACATTCAAGGTTATTGGATGAAAAAAATAAAACATCCATACAATATTTCCTTCTGCACCAAATAAATGGGAGGTGGAGGAAAGATGTTTATTTCAAAATATAAAACTTTAATTAAAATTGGCCGTAAAAGCTTTACTAAGAAAAATATGCAGAACATTATTCAATGTTGCCACCTTCAGGACAAATTTTAAAATAGCCGTGAAAAGCAGAGGAATAAGGTATTTTCTTTCCGTAATTAAATATTCAATTTACAGTCTTCATATTGTCTTCCTCTAACCATTTTGTTTCTCTACTTGCTAATCTTAAAATTAGCTTTTAAAAATACAACCCAGTTCAAAGAAATCTCTCAAGGGAATTTAAGATAATATTCTGAATTTGGTTTACATTAAGAATAGGAAGGAAGATGCATATTAATGTTTGCAAGTCATTCATTAAAATCAATAGATGTGAGGTGAACAACCACTTAGACTTTTTAAAGCATCTAAACATTTGACTTGAAAAATTATCCTCATACTCAAAAGCATTTCTGGAAACCTTTAGCTAGTGTCTAGTCATGGAATCATCACTTGGTGATGAATGTTTATGTGAGAAACACATTATGTCTCAGGCACTATGCTGGTATCGGAGACACAAGTCTGACTAAGGTGTAATGCTTATGCTCAAGGCGTCTCAATTTTTTTTTTTTTTTTTTTTTTTTGGCAGTTTTTCGTCCGGGCCAGGTTTGAACCCACCACCTCCGGTATATGGGGCCTGGCGTCCTACTCCTTTGAGCCACAGGCGCCGCCCTCAAGGAGTCTCTATTTTAAGGGAAGAAATCAATACACAAACTGAATATCCTAATAGTGTGACAAATTGTTACATCCTACTCCTGCCACCACTTGTCAGGTCCCAGGACTGGCCAGGTCTCAGGCCCAACTTAACTAGGTTCCCTAGCTTCTAGATTGGCCAAAGGTCCCACTTGCCCTGAGCAGACTTTCCCTTTGGACTTTCTCCCACTGTCTACAAAAGGCTTTACTTTACCCCTGAGTTTCCCTTTTGGTCCACATCCCTGGTGTCCTATTTGTCCTGTTGTATCCTGCTGTGTCCTGCCATATCCTGCCTGCCACGCCAAAATGTCCGGCCCCTGTGGCCCTTGTCTCAATCACAGCAGGAAGGAACCAGGCTCCACACGGATAGAAGTACTTGTAGGAGGCGGGCTAGCCCTTTGCAGGCTAGCCCTGAGCAACCTCTAACCTGTTAATGAGACCCTACAACACTGGTGAGGGGAGTAATTAACAAACGACCACGTGCTGAAGGCTTGGGCTCTTTCTCCACAAGGAGCACCTGGACGAATGGCCCGGGGTCCACCCCTCAGCTGCACATCATCTTGCTCAGAGGTCACCTGACTCTTGGCGTCCCCTACAATAAATGCCCTGATAAATGTTAACAAGTTTTTGAGAAAGAACACGAACTAAACCCTTCAACCCAGAGAATAAAGTGGACAGTGAGAAGTTGTGGAAGTGACGAGCTTACTCTGTTCTTATAACCTTGAGAAATAAATGTAAATGAAAGAAATATTGTTCCCATTTACTTCTTTGTATTAATCCAAAGAAAAAGAGGGAGAACTAGAACAACGATCACGTTTCCAGGCGCTCCTGTACAATGCAGATATGTTCAGTGACATGAAGCGCCACCTGCAATAGCTGTTCTCTTCCTGTGATATTTCTCTTTGGGGTACTTTAACAAATTTCCAACAGAGTCTTTCTCATGGGGCAATCCTGGTGAAATTAGGTTGTTATTTACCCAGCTCATATTTTAGATGGGAACAATACAACGGAATTGCTGGTACTGAGTTATTGATTGGCAGATGCTGTGTTTTCAAATGTCCACTAACAATAAAGAAAAATTCTCCTAAAATGCCGTGTGGTGCCAGTACTCTTTCCCATGAGAAAAACTTTTATTGTAAAAAGAAAAAAACAGTAGAAAATCCCTAGTCCTCCTGTGTCATTGTTGTTTGTACATATGAGCCTATAATTATTTTATGTACATATATGAATCTACCTATTACATAATTGTCTTATTTTAACATCTATGGATACATACGATGTGTGTGTATAAAGCTGCGAAATTATCCAGCGTATAGAACCAGTCCAATGCCCTCCACCCGAATGAAAATTCACTATATCTTTCGTCCCTCACGAGGAAGATTTCGATCTACTCTTGAGTGTAACTATTTCTCAAAAATGTCATTGGAGGATTTTAAAATTAAAATAATTGTTATTATTAGAAACAAAAGTATTTCAATCAGAGAAAATAGATGGAGCCATGTTGCCTGAAGGAATTACCTTAATAGATGAAAGGTTAAACTCACTATAGGAAACACGCAGCCCACCTAAAGCCACTTCTACTAAATTAGAACAAGAAATTAAAAAATAGAGTAGAGCACTGAATTCTGTCTCCCCTATTTTGGGAGAATGAGAAGAAAAAAATTCAAATGTGAATAAAAGTAGTCCCTGCCTTTCTTACTAAAAGATCACCCAGTTATGCTAATTGGAGTGCAAGAGTTAGGAATATTTTTAATTGGTTACTTACGAAATTTCTGTTCAAACTTTAACATTCTAATTTAAAAGCTAACTGTACCTGCCAGCAGACGATGTTCCTCTTGAGTTCTACCTCTAAAGGAGAATTGGGGAAGGAGTGTATTTTTCTCTTAGATTTAGCCTTGTCTTCTCTGAGACCATGTCTTTCCTTGCAGAATATTGACTACAGAAATGTGTTGTGCTTGGGTTCCATAGAGCAAATGAAGTAACTAATGTAACCATCGTTAAAAGCCAACTTATGTTGTACCATGGAGCACAAAATAAGTTTCCATAATAATTCTGTAACTTTTCTGGTGAGTTTAGTTTTAGGATTGAACAAATGATCAGATCTGATGGTTCCAAATTTGAATTTTGTTGCCAAAATAAAACAATGTTTTATCATGATTTTAGAAAGACACTTTTAACACAGAAAGCATAGAAGGTATGTGATCTTAAATTAAGGATATAAGGTGAATTAGATAAATTTATATTTATTTAAAACTCACTACCTTCTTTTTATTTTCTACTCTTTTAACGACAACTCAGAGCAAACCTTCTTACAGATAGGCTTGTTCTGGGTCAAGACTTGTGAGAACAAATCTATTCTAACTCTAATTCCCCCCCATGAGTGTTCATCTAACATTTCTGCTTAAATGTCACTTTTGCTTACGGTTGTTCCTGATGTTAATTGATGAAAGATGCTTAATTTAAAAAAGCACTTTAAAATTATTTTAACTAATTTCTGTGTTTACTGTCAAGATTTAGTTTAAATCTTAGGTTAAGTCACAATTGTATAAGGTTAAAATCTGCGGGGCGGCCCCTGTGGCTGAAAGGAGTAGGGCGCTGGCCCCATATGCCGGAGGTGGTGAGTTCAAACCCAGCCCCAGCCAAAAAAAAAAAAAAAAAGGTTAAAATCTGGGAATTTCAGTTTGTCCATTTGAAAAACAAATCGACACTCCATTCAGAAAGAAGACCACATGGATATGGATCTAGAAAGAAATAACATCATTTCAGTTCCCAAGATTATAATTTAATGCAGAACAAAATAAAATTATATCTCACAGATTTGTACAGTTCAGTGTGATTTAAGAAAAGTTTTGCAGGTCTTCAATTTTGAGTCAAAATTTGATGATTAAGGCAATGCAAAATATATGGAAAAATATGAACATCTTAAAACTCTATAATTCTATGAATGTTTGTTTACAAGTTAAATCCAAGCAAAATATAAATACATTTTCTGCTTCATCCTTCTGCTCCTGTTCCTGCCACATAAGCAGTAATAAGTCCCCTTAGAGTCAAGGCCATTGATTTTTCTTTGCCACAGTTACAGTCCCCTGTGGTGGTGCACTGCAGAGGTGGCTTCTGCACGCAAGTCACCGCTTCTGCTGTAAGCTCTCAGGGCTGCTGACACAGTTTCCTGAGACTCTGAATGCTCATGTTACCCCTGCAGCTGACCAGAGCCCTAATGTATTCTCACAAAGTGAGGCAAGTCCCCCCTGCTAGATCATTCGTAAAGTCAATTACTTGGACCCCAAGACACTATTTTATTCCTTACTCAAGTCTTCAGAACTTTAACAAAGCAACTCTTCCCAGTATTTGTATAACATTGTATATCCATTTTAGTACACATGATGAAAAATGTACACAGGATTGTGAACAATATAAAAATAAAACATGCATCTATTTCCCGCTGGGTGTGTTTGTTAGTCTGTTCTTTTTTTTTCGTTTTATTAAGTCATGTACACATAGATCATGAATACATTTATGCATTTGTGGGGTACAATGTGTTGATTTTTTACACATTTTGGAGTACTTACATGAAACTAACCAACATAGCTTTCACCTCATTTACTTAATTATTGTGTTAAGACATTTATGTTCTATTCTTGATAGATTTCTTAAGTCTGTTCTTTAGAGAGCTTTGCTCTGGGTCTGTTCTGGCTAGTCCTCTGTCCACAAGAAAAGGAGTTTCTAGGGCCAAGGGAAACTCTTACCTAAAGCCTAACTGCCAGATTTTCTGAGTACTCCAGATCCCACAATTCCCTGCCCAAGTGTTTTACATTTTATGTAGATTTTCTATAGATTTTCTAATTATGCTCAGAAGAAGTGTTGGTGTAATGCATGGTAAATTACAAAAGTAAAAGCAGATGTTGCCTTTGGTCTGAAATTTTATAATGGGTGACTTTCATATTTCATTCTTTATGCTGGGTATTTAGTGGTCTTTCAACATGGAAGCTCATATCATTCCGTTCTTTTCTTGAATAATTGTTTATACAAGAAAATCATCATTTCTATTTTCTATGTTTTATCTTCCTGTAGCTCCTATTACTCAGAAGTTGACATCCTGAATACATCTTCTATTATTCCTATGTTTTCTCTAGTTTCAACCTCTCCTATATTTGGGGAGGGGGGTCATCAGTTGATTGTATTTCAATAAAGTTTCATGTTGCTCTCTGGGCTTATAAAGTAAGGGAATATAGGGACATAAAGGTTCCTTCCTTCTTGTCTATTTTCTGGGAAATACATTTTCCCTTTTTGAATTATTCTTTTGAATCATTTTCATTTCTACATTTTTTTATTTCCAAGACTTTTTTCCTTTGGACTCTTTAATAGTATCTTGTTTTAATCCATGAGTGTAATGAGTTGTCTTATCTCTTTAAAAATACAGCTCATAATTGTTCTTTTTAGGTTTTTTCTCCCCATCAATTTGTGTGTGTGTATGTGTGGTGTGTTTCAATCTTTGTATAAGAAAATGTATTGAGAAGATTTATAATTCCTGGCTCATGATGAAGAGTGGAAAAATTAAAAAGTGACTTCTAGGTTTGAGCATTTGTCAACTTTGATAAAGCATGGAGTAACCATGGAAATCATCGACCTTTTGCGATGAAGGAGGAGTTGTTTATAATATGTAAATGCAATATGCATAACGAAAATCCTGCCAACAAACCAGGATACATGTTGCTTCATTTAATAGCAAACTCTATACTCTTGGTATATTCTATACATCTTTGAGACTGATGAGACTTCTCAGATAGCAATCTTTAAAAGTCCTGGTTGAGTGCTAGAGAGTCAAAGTCTGGTTGACTTCACTTAGTGATACAGGTCAGAAAAGAAGGCTGGTAGTTCTTTATATTCATATTCTGAATGGAAAAAATAAAAACATTTAATTTTGTAATGATGCCCACAACCTCAAGTTTGTATCATGCCCCAGATCCTTTAATTCAAGACTATCTGTGAAACTGTCTCCAGTTATGAAACTTCAGATTTCTTTTAGGGAGTAAAGAATGAGAGAATGTAAGGATCTGAGTTCTGCCCCTAAGTTTTAGCTCATATCCAAGTCATCCCAGTCCTGCCAGAATGGCTGTTTCAGTTCCTGAAGCCTTTGATAATTCTGATTTGTAACTCCAAATGACTTCCCCTCTCCTCATTTCCATGGTCGGATTTGGCTATTTGGATGCTATGTCAGTTAACTCTCCTCCATTTATATTATCTAGATTTCAATTTTGTTTTATACTGTCATCTCTATCCTATACTTCTATCCTTGTCAATCTCTATCCTATACTTTTATCCTAGTCCTTTAGTATATGAAGGACATATAATTTTGTCCTTCATATACTAAGAAGAATATGAAGAATATCACTTAATGTGCACAATGCAAGGGTACACGGCAAAAATTTTAAGACTCGAGTATAAATGTGTTACCACAACAAAAAAGTGAAGTGAAGGTTATGTTAACAAGGTTGATTTAAGCATTCCACATTGTATATCAAATCAACACATTGTACCCCATAAATACATTAATGTACACAGATCTGATTTGATTAAAAAATAAAAATATTTATAATGTCCTCTGTCCTCATTGGAGTTTTGTAGAATTTTAAAAGAGAGAATAACTTGATATATATTCAATCTAGAAACTTACCTTGGAAACATTCTTTCCACGTTCATTGCTGATCCTACTTCTTGGGATCTAGATATGATTTTTGAGAGACAGAGAATGTACACAATCTGAGTAAAACATAGAGCAAAGTTCTTCATTAAAATATTCACAGCCCTCTGACCTTAAGGCATCTCACTTGGACACATTTGCCCTCTCCTTAGATCTAGACTTTTCTCAAGTGTTACGCCTACCTCTTGTGCAAGTCATCCTTTGATAGCTGCACCCCACATGGTCTTCAGACATGTAAAAATCAGAATAAACACAACTTAGGCTACAGTAAAGATCTCTGCTCATGGGCAGGTGGTGTTATGCCCCTATTCGGGTGAATCTCCTACAGAAAATCACTAATTTAGCAAATATTTAATACGAGGTCTGTATTGGTACCTATAATTCATAATGAATCTTCATGTGTTACCAAGTGCAAGGCTAAGAATCACTTGGAGATGACTGCATCGAGGTGTTATAGACGGAGGGATGCCAAGGACTAGCTGGTCTTCATTTTGTAGATGAGAAAACAGAATTACCGAATGCTTTAATGATTTAGACTGCTACACCCTATTGGGAATTCATGAAATGTCCTGGGGGATTTCTAGTCTGGTCAACCCTAATTGAGAGTCAATGGAGTAGTCTGAGGGATTTCTACATTAAACTAGAACATCAATTGCCTATGGTATATGAGCTAACATCTTGGGTGAAATATAATCCTCATGTTCAAATGAGTCATCAAATCAATTCTGAACCTCTTCCAAATGCCTTGGCCTCTGCGCTGCTACAGACGGTGCTGTAATAGCACAACTGCTGCTATATTAGCCAGAATGCAAGGACCCATTTTAAAATTACTCAGCCTTAATGAAAATGGCAAAATGTTGAAAATTACGCTACACGCACAAAATTTTACTGCAATTTCTTCTGATTGAAAATTGAAGTAAGAATAGGTCTGCTTTTCTCTTGCAATCCTTAAGTCAGTAAGTTTCAAGCTGCATAATGTTCCTCTGTCTTCCTCAGGTTACCCACAGTACCGGGTATATTGCTGGATGGCCACAGAGGTGAATGTATGCTACTGTTCACGGAAGGGCCACAGACAACAGCTTCTTCATCAATGTGCAAAGAAATGGATACACCAGGAAGGAGTGTTAAACAGGGAGTTTGAATTGGATAGTCCCTCGGTTCCTTCCCCCTTTGAGTGACAAGTTTCTCAGAGATGTTAGGGATCAATATTTGCAAGCCTAGAAAAAAGTTATGTGTGTGCTCTTTATGAAGGCTCCATTAAAATGTCTTTACAAATGTGTCATTTTGCTGTAGCACCTACTTCTTTTATCTTATGCCATTCTAATAAATTCCTATTATAGCTACAGAACCAATTGTGTGTTATATATCTGCACAGCAAACATATACTGAATAGTAATGTAATTTTTAAGCAGAATATTGTTTTAGTACACAAACACACATTATGGATATTTTTACGAGGAAAAACAAGTTTCAGTAAAGTTAATAAATAAAGGGAATGATGTATTTGGACATTACAGGTATCCCAGGGAATGTTTTCTTCCCTCGAGGCTACCTTGGGACAGAATGCAGAAGCCTCCACTTCCTTTCAAAAGCAAAAACCACTTGATTTAAAGTAAGGACAATTCCACACTGAGAAGTCAATCCCTTGAGTGCCTTCCACAGAGTCAAGCCCTCCTGGCTAAGAGGTTGGGAGATGCCATGTCAGCAGGACGCAGGAGCTTAGTGGCCTTTAATTCCACAGACACAAAAGGACTTTCGGCTGGTTTCTTAACTCCATGGTTTTCAGAAATGAATGCCTGAGTACCCCTCCTTGTGCCACAGCTGCAGCCAGAGAACACAGCATTAGGCTGCCCTTGGAATACAGTTCTAGGCTGACTAGTCAGAGAGTAGAAGTACCCCAGACATTTCCATTGTGACGGCTAAGAAACGGTTGGCAAGTACCCTTTTAAATTGCTTTTTGCTACACCAAAAGTTTTGAGATGTTTTCTCTTATGAGGTTTCTGTGGAAAAAATAAAATATTATATTTCAGTTTACAATTCACGAAATCAATGAATGTTAGTGACTCAGTTAATTTACTTGTACTTATAGTCAAGCTAGGCTTTCAGCAGGACCAAGTTCTTTAAGAGACATGAACAAAGGAAAAAGGAACTGACATCACAAGACAATAAATAAGTTAGAAACCAGAGTGAAATGAGATAGGAAAGAGGCAGTTTGAAAGATTTTACAAGACCAGTGCGGTGGCTCACACTGGTAATCCTCACACTCTGGGAGGCCGAAGCAGGTACATTGTCCTGAGCTTATAGGTTGGAAAACAGCCCGAGCAATAGCAAGAACCCTTCTCAAAAATAGCCGTGTGTTGTAGTGGGACCTGTAGTCCCAGCTACTCAGGAGGCTGAGGCAAGGGAAACTGCCTGAGCCCAAGAGTTTGAGGTTGCTGTGAGCTGTGAGCTACAGCACTCTGCAGAGGGTGAGAAAGTAAAACTCTGTCTCAAAAAAAAAATTTTTTTACACCAAGGTAAGGACCAAAGTTGTTCTTTCAAAAAAAGGAGGAATATCATTTTAGAGAAGCAAGTAAAGGTGAGAAATACAGCGCTTTGTCATCATCAGAGAGGGGAGGAAAGCTAAAGTGAACAGTGAGGTGTGAGTGGCCCAGAGTCCCCGTGTGAGTAAGCAGCACAGGGGGAGCCGCGGAACGAGACTGGACTGGCCTGTCCTGAACACCGAGGGCATGTGAGCATCTTTCAGTGGGTAACATAACACCACAAAATGTCCTTCAAAGAAAACTTAAGACATAGTCAGAGCTTTGTCTGAGGCAGATCATCCTGCTAGTTGGGTACAAAGGGAATTTGGCAGAGGAAGGGATAGAAATTGGAAGCTCATGTAGAGACCCCTGCAGGATTTCAGATCTTCAGGAACGAGGTTGTTGTCTTCTTGTTTTTACGGAAAACAGAAAGGAACAGGAGGTGAAAATAGAAGAGGAAGTCAGTGGAGGAAAGGGGAGGAGACAGGGAGGAAACCAGAAGACTTTGCCTTTACATTTTATTTTTCCCACTGGTGGCCACGTGGGTGGCATTAGTTCACCTGGGCTAAAAAATCTCATCCTTCCCCTTCTCCTTTTTCACTTCATTCCTTTCTCCTGGCTGGCTTGCCAAAATGTTAGAGTGGCACAGTGGTTCAAGGTAGTCACCAAAATAATTGGAAAGGGGGAGGAAAGTTTTAGTAAGAAAAAGAGAGTATTTATTAACAACCTTCACAGCAAGCTGGGCCCCATCAGAGAACAACGCTTCTCTTGTACCACCAGCTCCCTAGTCAGGGCAGCAAAGTACCGCCCAATGTCCCATTTCACTGGACTTGTAACATGGAGTTTTGGGAGGGCGATTACAGGTCAGGTAATGCTTTGCATTTGGCTGGTGGCCAATGCTTTGCCACTGGCTGGTGGCAAATAAAACATGTTGGAATGTCCAAAGTGGACCTAGAGGTTACCAGTGCATTGGCCTGGCCTATAAGTCAGGCTGATACTGATACTACAGGGCATGACGCCCCAGCCAGTACAGCTGGAGCTGAGAGGAGGACCTGCTGTCTCTGCCCTGGGGGTGTTAGTGCAGCAGGAGTTTCTTCCAACACTTGAGTGACACTGGTCACTGCCCAAAAGTCATCAATGATATTCTGTCTGTCCATATAGAGATTTTATGCCCAACCAGCAATTGACAAACTAAAAGACCTCACCAAATTTCCACATCAAAAACCATATTCAATAAAATCAAAAGCTACAAAGGGATAGAAGCCTTTCCAACCGGAACATTAAAAATCTCAGAAGTCATTCTCCCACTGGCTTACCTAAATCCCTTCAAAGTGACAATGGACCATTATTCACTTCTACTACTACACAAGGCATCTCCAAGGCTTTGAGCCTTACTTACATCTCCAGTGCTCTTGGAGATCTCAGTCTTCAGGAAAAGTAGAGGGGAAAAATCAGTATTTAAAACAAGCTATTATGAAATTGACTTAGGAAACTTATCAGCCTTGGCTTTAAGTTTTAACTGTTGCTTTGCTAATAATCAGGACTGCAACAGAACAGGCTTCAATTTTCAGCTCCTTTGAAATTTTGCATGGTGACCCTTTCTCTGATTGGATTTTCTTATAGATCCTGAATCCCTAGCTCTTTATCAATAGGCTGTTTCTCTCTATGAATTCCACCAAGCTGCTTCTGAATTTGAAGTTTCTAGACCAAATACAATAGAAACTCAACCTCTTTTTCTTCCAGGCACCCAGGTTTTTATATGAGCCCATAACAATAATAATCCCAAATCTCAGTTACAGCCAATCCAGGAAGGGCCTTTTCTAGGACTAATATCTATTCCCACAGCCTTCAAGGTGCCTTGTACCTCCCAGTTGGATCCACCATTCCTGAGTGAAGCCATGAACCTTCTTCCAAGGCTTAAGTGACACTCAGGCCACTATCCACTGCTCAGGATCACAGTCAAGACCCTGCCTCTTCTTGTGAACCTTTGGAAAATCTCCAACTCCTATTCAAATGACAATCGGAAAAGTTATCATGATGCTTCTTATACATTTTCCCTTTGAGGTTTAGTTTACATCACCCTTTGGCTCCCACTGTTGAACAAGTGGCCAATTTAATCAACCATACCTCTTATTGGATATGTCCTAAAGGTGACTGAACAAGTGAAAAGCCCTTACCACCTAACATAGAGGATCTTGCATGGATCAGACCCCTTTATCACAGATAAAAGTGCATATGGCACACCAGCTAGGTACAACCTCACAGGATGTATCTGGGCAAAACAATCAGGGGCTGGAACACTGATAGCATTACCTATAGAGATCAAACGGGGCCCTCCTTCCGTATAGGACACACTAGTTCTCTATGGGGACAATCTCATTTTATGTTTGCTTCACACACCTTCAGGGAGTCAATCAGTCTTTGTTTGGGGGCATTCTAAGTTAATCTTTATGTAATCCTATATTACAGCACCCTGGAATAGGATGTTCTATTTTCAAAGGTCGTTTTGGGTTTACAGGCATTATTTTATTAGAAATACATGTTCTTAATATTTTATTGAGGCAACATAACTGTCTGTAAATAGCTTCATGATGTGGTATTCCAAAACAGAAGACCACCTGACCTATTAACACCTGGAATGGCAGGCACTTGCACACTCCTCAATGAGTCTTGTTTTTAGGCTACTACCTCTGACTGGGTGGTAGAAAATCTGACCACCTTAGGAAAAATATTGAGATAATCCAAGGTCTTAAAGAATAAAGCCATAAATTGTCATGGTTAATGTCCGTCTGAGAATATTTCAAGAATCTTCTTAAGAGTCACTACTTGACTTCTTAAGAGTCACTCGGATGAGGCCGAATTCAGTTTGCCCTAACTATAGAAATTACTCTCACTAAACATAAACCCTGGGTGTATATGAACAGGGAAGGTAAGCTTTATAAATTCCTTTTAGATATTGAGGTGGTCACTTTCTTCTCAACCCCTTCTCGAGATACCTCATTTTCAAAATATGCACCATTTTATGGGACACGGGTTTGCCAATCATTAAGAAATTCACACCTCCATTACTGTGTTTTATTAATAATCATCCTTTACTCAAGCATTTCTGATAATGCCAATATGTCCTGCTCCATTACTTGGATTTACTTGGGTGACACATCCTTTGCTACATGAGTGCTAAGATGCTTTGGGGGGTCTCCTGGATCACTGTGATATACTTCCTTATTTACAACTACACACTATATACTTCTACTACAAGCTGCTAAATTTGAGTCTCACATCAATTCAGTGTTCAGGAATCACTGGTTAGGCCTTGAAAGCTTACCTAAATCCCTTCAAAATTATAATGGACCATCAATCACTTCTACCATTACACAAGGCATCTCCAAGTCTTTGGGCATCACTTACCATCCCCATTGCTCTTGGAGATATCAGTCTCTGGAAAAGTAGAGCAAGCCCCATCCTATGACTGAGTTTTTTGTTCTTTTTGGTTTTTTTTAGAGACAGAGTCTCACTTTCTTCCCCTCGGTAGAGTCACATAGCATTATAGCTCACAGCAACCTCTACCTCTTGGGCTTAGGTGATTCCCTTGCCTTACCTAGTAGCTGGGACCACACAACCTCTGAGTTTTATACACAACTTTCAGGAGTATTAGCTGCTCCTTAGAAGTCCTCCAGGGTCTTAATTAACTCTGTTCTCAAAACAGCCTCCTTCAAGTTTTTGAAAATAACCCATCTACATGGTCTTAATAACAGCCCACCTGCAGGGTCTTAATCAGTCTTATTGCCATAATAGCCTAGGTTAGCCTGACTCAGACCAGTCCAAAATAGCCTAACTACATCCATCATCCATCCTGGTCCTATCTAGCTAACTAGCTAACCAGCCTTAACTGAGGGCTTATATGGAAAGGTCATGATACTATAGGAGGAAGAAAGACAGAGAGCTGCCAGACTAGCCTCAAGCTGCTTTAGCCCTGATCTTTCAGCTGCCACCACTATATCATTATAACTGCATGAGATTCCCAGAGCCAGAATAACCCAGCAAAGCCCTTTCTGAAATCCTGGCTTATAGACAGCAGGAGAATTAATAAAAAGATTATCCTTATTTGAGCTACTAATTTTAATGTGATTATTTGGCAGTAATAGATGAAGGGAACAAAGATGAATATATAATCCAATGATGATGAAGTGCTATGGAAAAAATTAAAGAAGGTAGTGCTGGGGAGATAAGAGATGTGGAGAAGAGGACTACCATCAGGAAATACCACACTTGTCCGGTGATGTCTGAGCACAGTGAAGAAAGTGAAGGAGCAGCTCTGCACAAATGTGGGGAAAGAATAGTCTGGAGAGAAGAAACGACAGATACCAAGGCTGAAGCCCAGGACGCTTGTGTGTTCAAAGAACACTAGAGGAGAAAGAACAGAGAGAGAGTGATGGAGATGAGATCATAGAGGAGAAAGGATGGAGGGGAAGGGGAAAAAGGAGATGAAATAATGTAGAGCTCTGTGGACTATATTAAGACTTTCCACTTCCATTCTAGGGGAGATGGAAAACTGTAAAGTGGTTTTGAAAACAGATTTGATATTTTGAAGGCTCTATCTGGCTTCTGTGTGAGGATTAAAAGGGGTGTAAGGGCAGATACAAATTAAAAATAAGAGGCTTAAGTCTCTCTGTTGAAAATAACAGAAGAGAGTCCCCTTTCCCCTTTCTTAGGGTATTTAGCTTATAAAACTGTATTGGGAAGCTCTTTCACTGTATCTTCAAACTGTATGTAAATCTTTTTAAAAGCTAAATGAGACCTCCCCAACTTCATAACCCAGGAATGTCTTTCTCAAGGAAATGGAAATCATCTATGTAATGGGTACTCATCAAAATAAATAAATAAATAAATATGTAAATAAGCAGATATAATCCCTATCTCCCAGTTTCTGTGAGATGGTAGGAGACTAAATTCCACAGATGTAAGGCATCCCCTCACTGTAACAATCTGAAGTTTGGCTTTTCTTTACCTAAAGCTAGTTAAGCAATATGGAAGGTCACTCCAGCTACTAAGTCAATTTAGTATGTGCTGTGCATGACAAATGATGCTATCAAGACCTCTTACATGAGGCCTTGTTATTGTTTATCTTGAGAACATGTGTAATGGGTTGTATTTGCTTAGCTGTGAGATTTCCTTCTGTCTTGGCAGTCTCTTAGATTGACCACAATTTGCATCACTTCCTGGTTTAATGTTTATTCCATAATAAAATGGTTTCTTTCTCTTTTACCTTTGTGAAGAGGTTTTCTGAGTTGAAAGGATCTTTTATTTTCAAGTATGTTCCCCAATCAAGGGCAAGAGTAAAATTAAAGAAAACAGTTAAGAAATGATTGTGGTATCCAGAAGTCAGATAATGGAAACATGCCACATATGTGGTGACGGGAACCAAAACATTAAATTTAATGAGTGCCACAGCTTTGTGGTTTCAGCAACCAACAATGTGACATGTGGCCAAAGTCATTCATTCTTTTTTTTATTCATTCAACAAGCATTTATCTAGTTCTGTACTATCTGCTAGATATGAGCTTAGATTCCAACAGAAATTAAAATAAAGGGTACTGATACTTATTAATCAAATTGTCAAGTTTTTGACAATTTTTCTGAAAATAATTACATGACTTCTTAACTCTTCTAGGCTCTCGATTGGTGTACAAGATGCAGAGCTGATTTATTCCATTTAATATAATTTTTAAGAGTACTTTTTACAGGTTTTTTATCAAACCAAAAAAATACTAAACTTCACCATTTTATAGCATATTTAACACTAAAATATGTGAACTCTATGTCTATATTATATATAAAGTAATGACGATGACAATGATACTAAACTTACGAAATAAAGGTTATTAAAGTTTGTGTACCCATTACTGAAACAGTGTGTTTAGTACCATTTCTTTTTTGGTTCCTTTTTATCTTGTTGAAATGGAGAAAGGCAATAAGAAAGAGAAAGATGGAAAAACATCCTGGATTATTTTCCCCTAGAAAAATAAGGATTATTGGTGATTTCCAATCTGTCTCACATTTTCTTAATAACCTGTCTGATATAAATTAGAGAGAGAATACTTCTACTGGGGTTTTCAAAGGGTAAGGGGCGCCTGTACCTGCTATTTGGAATTCAGAAGTGTCTAGATTTTTTCTAAAAAGAAAATCCTGTACAAAATGAAAACCAGGAAAGAGCATAAATAGAGCCTCATTGAAACCAATAGCTATCCAAGAAGCTGCTGGTGCATTTTGTTTAGCATAATGATCACTCCAGAGAGTTTTTGTGAACACACTCTGTGATTGGTGACAATCCAGTGTAATTTTGAACTGCTTGAAATAAGGCAATTTAGTTTTCTCAGAAGAGAAAAATGAAAATATCCAACTTCTTGGACTGACTTCTGGGCCAGCACTGGGACTAGCTTTTGGCAGGTCTAAGTGTGTCGGAGGGATTTTTGTCTTCCTAATTGCTTTTTATTTTATTAGCATAAAACATGCCAATATGTTAAGAAATTAGGCTTCTAAAGATAAGCAAAATAAATATCTACATAGCTAAACTGAAATCTAAAATTGTTTTGTGTGCTATTTTACCCAAGGAAAATCCCCCACTGAGGAAATTTGAGTTCTTAAATCATTGTGAAGAGCTGTCTAGGCTAGTTGAATCCATGCAAGCATTGTTCAACTTTCTGGTTTGTATTGATTGAGCTAATATAATCCTTTAAGTGAATAGCAACACTTTGGAGTAGATTTTTTTTTTAATTTGAAATTAGAATACTTAGGTCCTTGATCTCTACACATGTGAACTTAAGCAGTGAAGTAGGATTAGTCTAAATCTCTTCTCTCCTGCAAAATGGAAGAAATGGTAAAATTTCTGTGGGTATAACACCGTTTGTATGAGAGGATTTGAAAAGACCTTGAAAACAGTAATCTATATCTAAATACTAGATAAATTTTATATCTATAATTAGAAATATTGATTATAAAATATTTAATATGACTATAAAAGTACAAAAAGAGAGTTTTTCCTCTTTTTATTTGACCTTTATGAATTTCATGGTAATCTATAAAACTATTTAAAATGCTTCAATAACACAAGTAATGCAGGCGTGGTGGCTCAGGCCTGTAATCCCAGCACTGTGGGAGGCTGAGGAGGGAGAATTCTTTGAGCTCAGGAGTTTGAGGATTGTCTGAGAGAGAGTGAGACCCTGACTCATGAAAAAAACTGAAAAACTCAGCCGGGTGCCATGGCCAGTGCCTGTAATTCCAGCAGCTTCAGAGGCCTGAGTCTGAGGTTGCAGTGAGCTATGATGCCATTGCACTCAGCTCAGGGCATAAGGTAGCACTCTGTCTTAACAGAAAAAACAAGGAAAAAAATAAAAAAAAAACACAAGTAACTAATAGCATTCAGTCATTTTAAAAAGGAGAACAAGGTAAATTACAATCAGGATTGGTAGAAACAAAATTGAATTATTCCTTGTTGCTAGGCATGTGACAGCCTTAATATAATGTTCAGTGTCCAGAAAGAATGAGAGAGTGGAAAAAAGTAGACAACACATGTATATATATTCATACAAATTCATTCAAAAATTAATTGTACCAAAGACCACTCTAAAGCAGAAGGGACACAGAAATTTAAACTTGCCTTCACAGAATCTCTAAAGTGATCATTAAACAAATGTTAAGGAATTTGTTATGATTTAAAGAATGCAAATAACATAGGAACATACACGAGTCATTGAGGTCTAAGAAAAGAATCTATGTAAAAATTAATAACTAAAAAAATTGTTAACTGAAGAGTGATTAGGCAAGTGAGATGTAGAGTGTCCTAGGAAGAGGATACGTCTTATACAAATATATGCAGAAAACATGGAAGACCACCCCCTCCCACAGGAATAAGTTTTATCATTAAATAAAGCCAATACCCAATACTTTAATAATACCCTTTGCATTTTAATTATGTATTTGAATGCCTTTCTTATCTATCATTTAGTAATTTCATGAGGACAGGAAAGTTGTCGGCTTTGTTTATCACTGTATCTCCACCTCTCACGATAGCTTCAAAGGAGTTCTATAAAAATGGCTAAATACAAAAGAAGCTAATAAAAAGAGTTTAGCAAAGCTGGAGATGAGTACACTAAAAGTAGGTTGGAGAAAAATGAGATAGAAAATGTGGCCAGAGGCCAGATCTTTATTCCAATTTAATGGAAAAATCATTGAACTGTTTTATGGGGAGCACTAAGCTGATCAGAAGTGTGGAATTTGGAAGGTCACTCTGGGTACAGAATGAAGAGAGGTTTAGAAGAGATCTCACGAGGAGAAAGAGACACCAGTTAGGAAAGTGTTGTAATCAACCCCATGCTTGATAATGATGGCCTGGTTGGAGGAATAGTAGTAAGTATGCAGAGTAGTGCATGGACTCGGGAAATATTTAGAAAGATAAAACAGAAAAGAAAAGAAAGTCAAATGAGACAAATACTATTTCAAGTCTGTCTTTGTCAGTCACTATATAATAAAAATATAGGTATATTTTATAGAAACTCAACTCTAAAGATAGAGAAGCTCATAAACATAATAACAAATTATTAAAATGACATCAACACTATAATATAACGTTAGTGGAAATCAGTGTCACCATTGCCATCAGTGAGATATCAGGGAAATGAGGGGATGGGCAAAAGCTTACCTAACAAGTACGATGAACATATTTGAGTGATCTACACATTAATCACCCTGACTCAAGCATTACGAAAGCAATCCATATAACCCAAACCATTTGTACCCTCATTGTATTTTGAAATTTAAAAAAAAAATACAATGAAAAGAATGGAGATGTAGAACCAGTTGATTTTTTATAAATATGTTACTTTTAATAATATATTATCAACTCTACACCTGCTAACCGTATCATTTTCTTTGTAGTAAAGATTACTTTTTTTTTAACTTTCACCAGTAGCCCTTAATTTCCTGATGAGTAGGTATTATACTAAATACTGCTTTCACAAATATGAAAACCACAAATCCCCTAAACTTCTAAAAATATTATCATCATGATTGACAAGATTATAGGGGATTACTGGAAAAATCTTCATGCTTCATCATCCCTAACCTAATCTATTATAATTATGAAATTACCAAGGAAGATGTATCAGTCATGGAATAGTGAAGAATACAACATTATGCTAGGAAAAATAAGGTATGGTCAGTCAGGTGGGAGAGAAAAAATATTGAAGGAATGTTCAAATACTAAAAAAGCAGCTACTAAAATATATCAGGTAGTAATGTATGTGTTAAAATGAGCAAACTAGAGGAATAGTATGTGAATAAAATTTAAAAGTGGAAATTGTTAAAACAGTTTTAGGGGGGAAAAAACTTCTTTGAAAAACTTCAAATACCAACAGGAATCATCCTAGAGAAGCAATTTTGTAAAAATGTATTTTGCCTGACTCACATCCACTTTATCCTTCGATTAACTGCATACTCTTAAAAATGATAAAATAATGATCTCAGAGTGCCCAGATAATTGAGTGCTCTTGAATTATATGGAGTAAGATTACATTTTTTGTTCTTTTACCCTCTGCTGAAACTGGTGTAATGCCTGTAAAAAGATACTCACTTGACAGTTCTAAACATGTAAGCCCTCCATTAACCCAGAAAGCAGGCACAGAATGCAAAGGAGATTCCAACAGCCTCACATCAGCTGTGCAAATGCAAAACATTGCTCCTCTTGGACCACTTCTAAAGTGAGACGCTCGTAGAGTTCACAGGCCAGTCCACTGTTTCTCTGCTGCTAGCATATTCAGAGATGAAGCTAATTAAACACAGATTTGTAAAATCATTTCAGCTCAGAAAGAATCTCTAGATGTATGATTTTTTTTAGTAAAATGGTAAATTAGCTTCAATTGTGATGCTGGCTAAGAAATATTAATTCATTTTATCCAATGTAAAATATAAATTGACTATTCATCAGTCCAATATTCTTATTTTGCCTTAAATGTAATGCCCCTATTTCTATGATCTACACTTTCATTATTTCTACTATATATGATCCAAATATATGATGTGGGAAGAATATGTATGGTAACCTGAACAATTGGTGTTCAAGCTGCTGACATGATTTTAAAATACATATGAAAGGTTTTGCACTCAACGTCCATGAGCTACCATGGAGACCTACAAAATGCATCAAGTATTTGACAATCATATGAAATAAACACATCATATAACTTTATAAACACAATTTTTTTGACCATACTTAATGTGAAAAATATTATGCAACTTAGAAAATCTAAGCACAAAATTCATTATGCATTAACATTTCCCAAGTATAAGCAATGGAACAAATACCGTAAGGTGAACTTGAAATCTAGTTTACATGGCTGCTAACAGGGACAGACTGTGGGCAATTTCACTAACACATTAAATTCCATGTCAGTTATGTACTATTTTTCAAGTTTTCATATTACTTTCTACATTGCTGGTATTCAAGTTTTTATATTGATTTTTTATTGATGTATGTTTTATGATCATGTTGTTTTGAAATTTTTATTTTATTTGCATAATAAAACAGTGTGGCAGTCAATGTGATAAATTGGGAAATGGAGCCCCATAAATAACAAAAGGTCCTTGGTATCAGCCTCGATTTGTTACTTCATCTATGTCAGTTTTCCAAAATGTCTGAGTCAGAGAACTTAAAACTTAAGAAAAAAGTTCCTACAATTTGTAATGTATTATGCTAGAGAGAAAAATTATACAAATCTTGAGAATCATATCAAATCAAAGTATTGCATATCCTTTTAATTTCATACCAGGGAATTACTTAACAAAAATTACCTGTGTTAGATTTCCTTTTATTATTCAGTTAGAGCTTAAACATTTAAAATTTACATGTTAATTTGTACATTTATACCTGTAAGAGGAAGGTAATCCCAAAGGTTATGTTTTTAATGCTTTATAGGAAATTATTTAGCACTGCAAAAACTAAATAATAATTAAATATTTATTTAATATTTTTATTTTTCAAAATGTCTATAAGCCAATACCTTCTCAATTTGATTTCCTTTACCTTTACAATCTTAATTGTCCCCTCAAGAATTAATGAATTGAATAAGATCTGTCCCCTCAAGAATTAGTGAATTAAATAAGATCTGCAGCATGAGTTTATTTCTTTAAGAGTCATGCTTGTAACTAATATAAAATTGTAGTTTAGTGATAAAATAAAGCATTCATGTCACAAACTGGATTTTCTATCCTTTCCATGTCAACTTCCTTATTGCTTGATAATGGGCAAACCTACTTTATTTCTAAAATTTCACTTTCCTCGTCATCACAAAGAAGACAATGAAATTTAAATAATGCATGTGGCACAGGGTCTGGCATAGTAGCCAGTACAAAATATACTACAGCAATTACCAACATTTGACACTTTAAATTTCATATCTTAAATTGGAGCAGCCCAAACTTTAGAGAGCTTTATGTCATCTTCAGAAAATTTATCAGATATTTATTCTTCCAATAAGGCTTGTTTACCACTACTAGTTTTAAGTATAATAAATGTTTTTAGAAAAACAAACTTTATATAACTAGTATAAATGAAACTTCAGATAAAATTAACCAGAAATCAGACCAATAAAAACAAAGAAAACTGGAACATGACAGAGGAATTGAATCTAACAAGCGTATAAAGAACATTCCATGCAACAATCACAGAATACGTATTTCCATGAAGTACAAATGGATATTCTTTGTTATAGTCCATAAATCAGGCCAAAGAAAAAGCTTTGATAATTTTTAAAAGGTCTACATTGTACAATTGCTTTCGGATCACAATAGAATGAAATAGGAACCAATAGCAGAAGTAGGAAACTTACCAATATATGAAAATGAAGGAACACACACTTAAACCACAAATGAGTTAAAGACGAAATCACAAAAGCCATTATAAAATAAGTACAAACAGATGGAAATAATAACAAAACATACAAAAACCCTTATAGGATGCAGCAAAAGCAGTGCTGAGAGGGAGATTTATAGTTTAAAATGCTTACATTAAAAATGTAGAAAGACCTCAAATTAACAAATCTAATTTTATACCATAAGAATCTTGAAAAAATGGCAGCTGCGGTGAAAAAAAAAAAAAAAAAGAATCTTGAAAAAGAAAAATCCAAAACAAGGCCAGAAATAATAAAGATAAGAGCATAGATAATCAAAATAAGTATTTTTTTATAAAAATATGCAATTAATAAAGGCAAATGTTGGTTCTTTGAAACTTTCAAGAAAATTGATAAACTTTTAGCTAGATAGACTAAGAAGAAGGAAAGACTCAAATAAGTAAAATCAGAAATGAAAGAGGGAGCATTGCTATCCTTTCTCAAGATATGGAAAGGATTCTAGTGAGTACTTCTGTGGCTGCCCGGCACTGGGGGCTTCTCTGCGGCCACCCGCCACCCGCGGGAGGGGGGCGGGTCTCTAGCAAGCAGTTCTAGGCCCTCCCAGAGTGGGGGA
>NW_003852405.1:6510271-6613602 GCF_000181295.1 Otolemur garnettii
AAAAAAAAAAAAAAAAAAGATATGGAAAGGATTACAAGAGGGTACTATGAGTAATTACATTCTGGCAAGTTAATAACCTAGATGAAATGGACATATTTCTACAGGAGCACAACCTACCAAGACTGAATCATGAAGAATAGAAAATCTCAGGAGACCTGTAACTAATAAGGAGATTAAATCAATATTCAGAAACCTTCAACAAACAAAAGCCCAGGACCAGATAGCTTCTCTGGTGACTTTTTCCAAACATTTAAAAAATAATTAACACCCATGTTCCTCAAATGCTTCTGAAAAATTAAAGAGGAGAGAATACTTCCAAGTTCATTCCATGAGGCCAGTATTAATCTGATACCAAAGCCAGACAAAGAAACTACAAGAAAATAGATCTACAGACAAATATCCTGATGAACAAAATATTCATCAACACGGTACTAAAAAGTTAAATTCAATAGCACATTAAAAAGATTATACACAGGGCGGTGCCTGTGGCTCAAAAGGGTAGGGCACTGGCCCCATATGCCAGAGGTGGTGGGTTCAAACCCAGCCCCAGCCAAAAAAAAAGATTTTACACAAAGTGGGATTTATTCCAGGAATACAATGATGTTTTAAAATTTAAAAATCAGTCAAGGTAGCATGCTAACAGAATGAAGGAAAAACTAGACCACAAAATTATCTCAACTGATGCAAAAAAATTGAAAAGATGATAAGACTAACACTGTTTCTTCAAAAAAATTAACAAACTAAAATTAGAAGGAAACTACCTCAATATAGCCAGTTCATGTTGAATAGCTCAGTTTAATCACACTAAATGGTCAAAGACTGCAAGCTTTTTCTCTAATATTAGGAACAAGGCAAGGATGGTCATATTTTGCCCTGTGTATTTAACATTGCTCTAGCCAGAGCAATTAGGCAGGAAAAAGAAACAAAAGGGATCCAAATTGAAAAAGAAGGCAGAAAATTATCTCTGTTCACAAACAATAGGATTGGTAATTATAAAGCTCTGAATATTTCACACACCAAAAAAAAAGCTATTAGAACTAACAAATTCACCAACGTTGTAAAATACAAAATAAACAGCAAAAATTACTTGCATTCTCCAAGATCAAGACAGACACAGAAAACAAATATTAGTTGAATTTTTATACAACTATAATGGACAATCTAAACTGAAAACTGTTCCATTTATAATAGGACAAATAAAATAAAATAAAAACCAAGGTCACCTTGGTTTAGTTTAAATTCCTAAGTTTATACACGACTTATACACTGAAAACTTTAAAATGTTGCTGAAAGAAATTAGAAAGACATCAATAAAAATGACATTTTGATTTTATAGACTTTCAAACTCAATATTGTTAAGATCCTACTATTACCCAGTGAAATCTACGGATTCAATGCAATCTCTACCAAAATCCTAATGATAATATTTTTCCACATAGAAAAATCTACTGAAATGCCAAAACCAGAAAGGACCCAACCAAAAAGGAGAACTACACATCAATTTTCTAATGAATATAAATGCAAAAATATTTAATAAAATCTTAGCCCATAGATTATAGCTACACAGTAAAAATAATATACATCATGATCAGTAGGAGTCTTTCACAGGATGTAAGGGTGATTTAACATATGCAAATCCATAAATGTAATTCTCATATCAATATAAGAAAACACAAAAATCATATGTCCTCTCAATAGATGCAGAAAAAGCTTTTGATAAAATTGAATGTTCTTTTCTAATAAGAACATTTAAGAATATAAACATAGGTGGAACTTTTCGAAAATTAATTGAAGCCATGAAAAACCTACAGCTAATATCATACTGAATGGGGTAAAACTGAAAGCTTTTCCACTTAGAACTGGAAACCAGACAAGGATGTCCACTACCACCATGACTATTCATCATAGTTCTAGGAGTTCCAGCCAGTGCAATCAGGAAAGAGGAGGATATACAAGGCATCTAAATGGGGACAGAGGAGGTCAAGTCTCACTCTTTGCCAATGATATGATCTTATATTAAGAGAATCCCAGAGACTCAACTACAAGATTTCTGGAACTGATCAAGAAATACAGTAACATCTCAGAGTAAAAAATTAATGTCCCCAAATCAGTAGCCTTTGTATAAGCCAATAACAGCCAACTTGAGAAGCTAATCAAAGACATAATTCCCTTCACAGTAGCTTCAAAGAAAATAAAATAACTCGGCTTGGCGCCTGTGGCTCAAGCGGCTAAGGCGCCAGCCACATGCACCTAAGGTGGCGGGTTCGAATCCCCAGCCCGGGCCCACCAAACAACAATGATGGCTGCAACTAAAAAATGGCCAGCGCTGTGGCGAGCGCCTGTAGTCCCAGCTACTTGAGAGACTAAGTCAGGAGACTTGCTTGAGCCCAGGAGTTGGAGGTTGCTATGAGCTATGATGCCATGGCACTCTACCCAGAGGGATAGCTTGAGGCTCCGTCTCAAAAAAAAAAAAAAAAAAAAGAAAATAAAATAACTCAGAATATATGTAACATAAGAAGTGAAGGATCTCTACAAAGAGAATTATGAAGCGCTAAGAAAAAAAATAGCAGAAGACATTAACAAATGGAAGGACATACCACACTTTTGGCTGGGAAGAATCAACATTCTTGTTTCTTCCCCACACAAAGGTATGTAAATTAAACAACCTTATGGTGAATGACAGTTTGGTCAAGGAAGAGATAAAGGAGGAAATTGTTAAATTCCTCAAACATAGTAGCAATGAAGCTACAAGTTACCGAGACCTGTGGGATACTGCAACTTTCCTAAGAGGGAAATTTATTGCATCAGCAGCCTACATTCAAAAATACTACCCAAAGCAATCTACAGATACAAGGAAATACCCATTAAAATACCTACATCACAGGTAGGTAGAACTGGAAAAAATAGTTCTTCCTTTCATATGGAGCCAGAAAAACATCTCATATAGACAAGGTAACTCTTCATAATAAAAACAAAGCCAAAGGCACCACCCTATGAAATATTAAGCTATATGAGGAGCCCACAGTAATCAAAACAGCATGGTAGGGGGTGCCTGTGGCTCAGTGGATAGGGCACTGACCCATATACCGAGGGTGAGTTCAAACCCATCCTGGCCAAACTGCAACAACAACAACAAAAATAGCCAGGCATTGTGTCAGGCACCTATAGTCCCAGCTACTCGGGAGGCTGAGACAAGAGAATCGCCTAAGACCAAGAGCTGGAGGTTGCTATGAGCTGTAACACCACAGCACTCTACCAAGGGTGATACAATGAGACTCCATCTTAAAAAAAAAAAAAAAAAGACTGCAAAGTATTAGCACAACAGTAGAGACATAGACATATCCAACTGAATAGAAAACCAAGAGATGAAACTAGTCTCTTATAACCATATGATCTTTGATAAACCAAACAAAAGCATATACCAGGGGGAAAAAAAATTCCTATTTAATAAATGGTGCTGGGAGAACAGGATAACCACATGTAAAAGACTAAAACTGGACCCACATCTTTCACCACTTACAAAAATTGATTCAAAATGAATAAAAGATTTAAAGCTAAGCCATGAAACAGTAAAAATCCTAGAGGAACATGTTAGATAAACTCTTGATGATGCAGACTGGGGAAAGATTTTACGAAGATTTCCATGGCAATTGTAACAACATGATAAATAAACAAATGGTACTTCATTAAACTAAAAAGCTTCTGTACAACTAAGGACACAACAATTAAAGCAAATTGACAAACTTTGGAATGGAGAAAGATATTTGCATTTTACAAACCTGACAAAGGCTTGATAACTAGATTCAATAGAGAACTCAAATTAATCAACAACAAAAACAAAAGAGCAAATAAACTCATCTATCACTGGACAGGAGACATGAATAGAACCTCCTCTGAAGAACACAGATGAATGGCTAACGAAAATTGAAAAAATGCTCATCATCCTCAGTCATCAGAGAGATGCAAATCAAAACCACCCTACAATATCACCTAACCACAGTAAGATTAGCCCACATCACAAAGTTTTAAAGCTGCAGATGCTGGCACTGATGTGGAGAGAAGGAAATACTTTTATACTGTTGGTGGGACTGCAAACTAATACAATCTTTTTGGAAGACAGTATAGAGAATCCTCAAAGAACTCAAATTAGACCTCCCATTTGACCCTGCAATCCCACTACTAGGCATCTACTCAGAAGAAAGAAAATCATTTTATCATAAGGACATTTGCACTACATTGTTTATTGTAGCTCAATTTACAATCTCTAAAATGTGGAAACAACCTAAATGCCCACCAACTCAGTAATGGATTAGCAAGTTGTGGTGTGTTTACCATGGAATACTATTCAGCCACAAAAGAGATGGTGACTTTTTATATCTTTTGAATTAACCTGGATGGAGCTAAAGCACATTCTTCTTAGTAAAGTATCCTGAGAATGGAGAAGCAAGGATCCAATGTACTCAATACTAATATGAAACCAGTATGTTATCTAAATCACATTCTCATAGGAGTAAAACTCAATTCAAGTTGGGGACAGATGTAAAGAAGGACGTGAGAGGGGGAGGAGGACTGCTGTGCCCTTATTGGGCAGAATATAGGGGTGTATAGCACACCTTTTGAGTGCAGGACACATCTACAAGATGGACTCTACCTGACAAATTCAAATATTGTGGCCTGGTTGTTTGTACCCTCAAATAAGCCTGAAATTTTTAAAAAATTAAGTAAAATTGTTGTTTCCCAAGGTTTCCAAAAAAAGATGATAGAGAATTACTGTTTAATGGGTATAGAGTTTCAGTTTTGCAAGACAAAACACGTTGTGTGGTTGGATAGTGGTGACTGTAGGACGTCAATACAGACACAGACTACCACTGAACTATGTGCTTTAAAAGTGTTCACATGGTAGGTTTTATATTATGTGATTTTCATCATAATTTTTTTAAGTAATTAAAAATTATTAATAAGTAATAAAATCATTAAAATTAACAATTAATAAAATAATGAAAAGGTGGATGAAATAATTTGTGTGTTCCTCTTAAATATAATTTTCCATATAACCTTTGAAGAATGTAGTCCTGGTGAGAACAATTGTACATACGGTTCCTGAAAGACTCCTAACACAAGCAAATTAATTACAGATTTGCCCTAGTGACCCCTTCAGTTGCTGCATCTCCTTGAAGTATGAGAAATTTTGCTTTGTGTGTGTTTGATTTTTTCTATGAGCATGACTATATGCTCTCTCCTCTACCTCCCCCCAAGCGTTTTCTGGCGACATATAACCTGGACAACCTTCAGCTGTCCTCATGTCGAAGATTGCATATTTCTAACAAGCAACCTTGTACATATATTCAGTGCCCTTAGATTCTCTGTAGTCCCAATCTCCTGCTTTTCATCAGGTGGCAAAAATATTTTCTGTGGCCCTGTGGAGTGAATTTTGTCCCTCTATACTCTGTATTTTAAAGTCATAGCCCCACATGTACCTATATTTGAAAATAGGGCCTTTAAGTACCTAATAAAGGTTAAAGAAAATGAAAAACGTGGATCACCAATAGGATTAGTGATCTTGCAAAAAGAGCACTTTTTCCCAGCACACAGAAAAAGAGGTCGTATAAGCACAGAGCAAAGCCTTAGCCACCTGCAAGCCAGGACGATGGCCCTCACCAGAAACCAAACCCTGCTGAACCTGGATCTGGGAGAAAATACATGTTTGCTGTTTAAACCATCCAGTCTGTTGTATGCTATGGCAGCCTGGGTAAATGAGTACACAGGGGCCCCTGACCTGACATTCCTGTTTTTCTCATATATGCCACAAATGAAAATCAAGCTCAAAACATTTTTTAAATGAAACTATCTTTCATGGTGCTGCCTAAGTCCACGTGCACAGGTATCTAGGAAGAAGCTGTCTCCTATCATGTATTTCTGGCTAAAACTTGTATGCTAGATCTCTGCATTTTCCCAGAGTTTATCCTTTATGAAGTATCAAAGCCTCTTTTAAAATTGATTAGATACATCTCTAAGGCTGTGCTATTTTCCTCAGTAATGGTTTTTGCTCATTTACCATATCCTATAATAAATGCATTCCTTGATCTACTCACAACGGTTCTTACAACTTTGGCAGGAGGATCTAATTTCTAGACACACAAGACATTTCAAGTGCAGGCTTGATTGAGCACATGCACACACACAACACATTCATACACACACACACCCTTTGAGCTTGAGTTGATTTTGTTTAATTTTTATTTCTTCACATTAGTTTAGGAGCTCTTATTTTTTTTGTCGTTAGTTCACAACACACCATCTATTTATTGATAAATTACATCACTCCTCCCCCATAATGGAATCTAAGTTTCTAAAGTCTTCATTGATGTAGTTTTGCTAGGGGACTGTTTAGTCAAGACAGATGGCAGCAAATCAGCCTGTGGATATGTGGTGGTCAATTAATCATCAGCGGGTGGTTTTCTGTATTAGATTGTTTTGTTTTGCTTTTTACATTTACTGTAAGAAAAGAAAACTGTAGCAAGATTTGAGAGTATTTGATTGAAATGGTATGGCTGTGACTTTTCAGAATATTTTTAAACAGAAAGCAACTACCTCCAAGTTAGTTATTAGACAAATCACTCCCCTAACTATGTCAGATAAGGTGATCACTTGCCCTTCAAAGTGAGATTCTAACACAGCCTACCAAAGAATCCCAAGCCTACACTATGAGGTCAGGCTTTGACTACTTGGAAGGGAATTCCTGGCCTACAAAGGTTACTGATTCCTATCCAGATGCCGCCTATAATCTATGCAAAGACAGTACCACTCAAGGTGGAATCCTTGCTCAATTTCATTTCTCTTTTCTGTGTGAGTCTATATGGTGAATCCAAATTTCCTGGTCACCTTTGGGCTTTGCAGGTAACACTGATGTTGGAGGTGAATGTGGCCATAGTTCTTCCTATCTAGGTACCCACTTCTGCCATGCTGTCCCAGATAATTTATTAAAAGGGATACTCACAGCAAATATGTACTCTTTATTCTTGTAAGAAAGAGCTCCTTCCTATCTGGGTGTTGTGGCAGGCACCTGTAGTCCCAGCTACTTGGGAGACTGAGGTCAGAGAATTGCTTAAGCCCAAGAGTTGGAGGTTGCTGTGAGCTGTGATGCCCTAGCACTCTACTGAGGGTGACATAGTGAGACTCTGTATAAAAAAAGAAAGAAAGAAAGAAAGAAAGAAAGAAAGAAAGAAAGAAAGAAAGAAAGAAAGAAAGAAAGAAAGAAAGAAAGAGAGAAAGAAAGAAAGTGCTCCTTCCAAAAATCCTTAAGTGATACAAGGTCTTGTTAAGGGGACTAGAAAATGGCATAAACTCAGTAACACCTGTCCTCCCATGGCCTTGAAGTTAGATTGCCTTAAGCAGGTGGCCTCATGTGCAGTAATCTTTTACCAGTTTTCATACTTACCTGCAAAAGGCTTTAGTAGCCAATTCTAATTTACACTTATTACTCCAATTCTGTAAATATAAAAATAATTAAGTATCTATAATAAAAGGATTTAGGTCACTTGCATTCAGCAGTCTTACGTTCCATCCTGTGATATGATTACCCAGAGAAGTTCTGGACCTCAGAGCCAGGTGGAGACTGCCCAAGGGCTTGTCTCCAAGCTATAAACCAAAATCTCAATAATGTGCCTATTTTACTTCTGTTCTTTTTATTTCATGTCTGTTTCCTAGAGAAAATGGAAGATGGAGGCCTGCCATAAACAACGCCCGTGTTAGAAGGTAAGTTACAAAGTGTTTTGGACAATTTATTGTTATTATAAGAAATTTTAGTTAGCCACACTTGTTTATTTTCTTTCACCCCAACACCAACTTTGGTTCCTAGCATATAAGAGCCTCTAAGTAAAACTGTAGGGAGTGAACAAATACCTTCCTCGCACAGTATAAAGTGTCTACTCATTAACGGCTAATGAGCTTGTTTCAGTGATCTCAGCTCCTTAGTAGAATGAATGACTAATAGCAGCAATATAAAAATTGTATTTAACAATTCAAATATTTAAAGGCCTAAATTTCTTCAGTTTACAGTCTGGTGATAGAGCCAAACATTGAGCAAAGGGAGTAGTAAGTAGGTAATCAAATGTTGTCAATTAGTGGAAAGAAATCTGGGAAGAAAACTCAAGCAGGGTGAAGGGATTGAGAGAGAGGTGATGTGATGTGCATGCTGTTCTCCATAGAGAATAGAGGAATAGAGGAAGGACAATTGAGCAGACACTTGAAGTGGGGAAGGAGGCACGAGCATAGCTGGGGAACACATGGCAGGCAGTCTGGAAATCCTTAGTAAACAAGCATAATGTATACATGTGTCTTAATTAAGAAACTCCACTTAATGTGCCAGTGGCCGCTTAGAGCAGATGTTAGTTAAATATAGGCAATTTAAAATAAATTTTGAAAGTCAGTACAAACTTGTTCATCACTGGTAAAGATTAACAATGTATCATATGTATGTAGTAAACAGAACTAAAACCTAAGCTCTGTATATTCTTGTAAAACCTAAACTCTTGTATTCTTGCACCATTTACTGAGCACTCTGTTATAATGTACAGCCCTCCCTGGGGTTTGGAGTCAGAGAAACGTGAGCTCAAATCCAAGCACATTCAGTCCAGATAACTCACTTTGGATTCAGTTTCCTTGCCTGTACAGCAAGAAAAATGATCTCCCCCTCTAAGTTCAATTAGCTGTTCATTCACTTATTGACTCATTGATCTGTTCAATCCTCCGGTGCGTAATTATTTATTGCTTACAGTATGCCAACCATCATTTGGCTACAGGGATGCAGGGCTGCTATTATGGACTTTGTGAAGAGACCACCAAGCAAATTACTAACCAAAGAATTTTGTAACTTGTCAGGTTGTAATGAGCATTAAAAAGAAACATTAAAAGGATAAAAGAAAGCATTTACAGCATTCTACCATCCACAATAATTGTATTAGGAAAGTCTTACAGGTTGACAGAAATGTAAAATATAATGGGATATGCACCAGTGTTGAACCATCTAGGGAAAGTGTTCTAAGTACAAGGATATAAACTCTCAGTTTCCTATGATTGACACAGCAAAGAAGCAGGTGTGGGTGTAACGCCTGAAGGGACAAGGGACAGTTGCAATGGGACAGGTAAGCTGCAGACATGAAAACTGTGATGAGAATTCTGAATCTAATTCTGGGTGGAGAAGGTTTGGAAACCACTAGAGAAGATAATAAGAATTAGTTTTACTGCACTTTATTTATTTATTGAGACAGAGTCTCACTCGGTTGCCCTGGGTTGAGTGCTGTGGCGTCGTTGTTTAATGAAATGTAAGTATTATTATTATTAATGTAAAAGCCTTCTCACAATCTAATGAATTGCGTTCATGTAAATCTATTTTACAAAAGAATAAAGTAATTTCCTGTTACATTAACTGAATTTCCCAAGTGTGTTACTCTACCTAACTTCGCAGGATCTCTTACGTTATGAGAGAAGTAGCATAATGGAGAAATGGCTGGTCATATAAGAGAGAGGACTTGGATTTGAGAAAGTTTTCTCTCTGTTGCCAGCATTTTGGTTTAAAAATTTCAATTATGACCCAGTTCTCCATGTATAAAATACAGCTAATGATACTTCCCCTGAAAGGATGAAATAAGATCCTGTATGTTAAACATTTTTATAAACGGCATGACATTTTGAAAAGGGTATTGCAAAACTGGGACAAATCTTTTTTTTCTTTTTTGGAGAAATATTCTTAGAGGAGATGAATCTGGAGTTTGACTTTAATGAAGATGGAACACTGGCAGAGAGATGACGAAAATTATACAAATATGGGAGACATTGTGAAAGAAATTATTAGGTACTGTAGGAAAAATTCTATTTAATTAAGAACACCAAAGGCAAAAGGCAACATAGAAAGGCATAGAACGCCAGACCCAGGCCTTTGGTTCGGATGTTTGAGAAACTTAGAGATGGTGAGAGGTTGGGGAGATGAAGGTGTCAACCCTGGAGATTGACTAATAGTCCATTGAAAGGAATGGAAGCCAGTGAGACATGTATTAGAACAACTGATGAAGAGGGAGGGCCTGTGTAACATGGTAAGAAATTTAAAACAGTGGAGTAAATTATGTAGAGAGGTTTAATCAGATATCCATAAAGAAGATAACTTTTAAATTCTTATTATAAAGGACATTTTTTTTTTACTTGATAAAGATCATTCTTACTTTAATGATCTTATTCTCTATAGAGCTTTGTCCAGGAAAAACAAGAAAAGTGGACATTTCAAGTAGCTTCCCTGCACATTGGACACACTTTCTGTAAAATGATTAAAAATAAATAACTAATTAACCAAAAATGAAGTAAGTATACCTAGAATTGCAAAAAAAAAAAAAAAAGTGTGCTAGGGTCCAGGCAAGTGGAGTTGAAAATGGGGAAGAGGCAGTAGATTGATCCAGGCTAAGGTGGTCTATTAGTTTAAAGTATAAACAGAATGAAGTAAGGAGTCAGGAAAGGAAGTACAGAAGTTAGCAGTTTTAGGGAGGATGGGGGTAGGGGGGTGATTGTTGGGACCTCGCCTATGGTTCATCTTGCAAGCATACATGTGAATCTTTCTAAATGTAGAATATAAATGTCTTAACACAATAACTAAGAAAATGCCATGAAGGCTATGTTAACCAGTTTGATGAAAATAGTTCCGATTGTATATAGAACCAGCACACTGTACCCCGTGACTGCATTAATGTACACAGCTATGATTTAATTAAAAAATATATATATATAAAAAAACAGAAGTTAGCAGTTTTGGAAGTGATTATTAACTTCATTTCTGTGAAATTTAGGCAGTCCTACTAGTAATATGAATTCAAATAAAGGATATTCTAATTGTATGTTTCCTGCTAACATCTGCATCGTTGCTCAAATCCATCACCAAGTGATTATTGCTCATGTTGTTTTTCTTCACAATCTTGAGCACTCAAGAGTTACTAATGTGAGGCGGGACCAAAGCTCATTTTAAGGCCCTTTGGAAATTAGTTGTCATGAACATTTTTGAGTAATTTAAAAAATCCTTAATGTACAGAAAGAAATAAGGAGATACGACAGGCTTTGTTTTATTTTGTTTCCAAAATATTTACTATGGGCAACAGGAAGGCAGTGCTTCTGTTCTGAAATCCTAATTGAGGCTATGAGCTAATGGCACCCACCAGAGGGTGACAGAGGATCAAATGATAAGACCCACGTAAGGGTGTTAGTGCAGTAATTATTCTACAGTAAACACCTAATAAAAGTAGACTATGACTATTTTATCAAGATATATTATTTTCTTAAAATACATTCCTGTTTCCCTCAAAAATAATAATAGTTTCGTGTCTAGACATAATAATAAATATGAAAAGGAAATTGTATGCTTGCATATATTATCGATAATTTTTGGAGGTGAATTTTTGTAACTTCCCTCCTTAGTAGAAACGAAAGCCTCATGTACATCCAACTTTAGTAATAAGACTTTAAAGCCATAAGAGTTGCGTTGTGCAAATGGTGTATTTCATAATATCAAGAATATTGCATTGGTTATATAAGTTGGATATATTTCTATTTCAATGATTGATCTTTTTTTTTTTTTTTGAGAAAGAATCTCACTATGTCGCCCTCGGTAGTGTGCTGTGGTGTCACAGCTCACAGGGACCGCAAACTCGGGCTCAAACTATTCTCTTGCCTGGGCCTCCCAGGTAGCTGGGACTACAGGCCCCCACCACAATGCCCAGCTATTTTTCTGTTGCAGTTGTCATTGTTGTTTAGCTGGCTCAGGCTGGGTTCAAACCTGCCTGCCTTAGCGTACGTGGCCAGCACCCTAACCACTGAGCTGGGGGCACCGAACCACATTAATTGAACTTTTCTTAAATTATGGAACACTTAAATGCAAAAGAGAATTCTTTAAAACAGTTTTTTGTTTCTTTTTGCAGTTTTTGGCTGGGGGTGGGTTTGAACCTACCACCTCTGGTGTATGGAAACAGTGCCCTGCTCCTTTGAGCCACAGGTGCTGCCCGAAATGACAAATAGGAAGAGTGTGAACAATTCTCTTCATCAGAAAAAAAATAAAAAGTATAAAACTAGTCAACAATTTTAAAATAAATTACAGGCCACTAGAAAATGGCCAAACTCTGTCAGCAACTTGACAAATATTTACTCAGAAAAAAAAATGCTACTTTATTAGGTTAAAAGATGAATCTTGCCCAGAAGTCTTCTGTCTTATCACCTAGGTTTGGCGCAACCCCATAGCTTCACCTGATGCTTCTGATGGACTCAGTTCCAGGTGGTCAGAAGAGAAAGTAGAAGTTCAATGGGAAAACTTGGAAACAACAGACCAGAGGAGAACTGAGATAATAAATTTTTTAAATATCTTGGGCTGGCAGCTAAACTCTGAATGTTCAAGAGACCCCAGAGCTTTCAGTGAAAATTGAAAGCCTGGGGAGAAGTGAACTGGCTGCACCTTCGCCTCTAATCCTCAACTCACACACCACCGGGGTGGTCCAGGTGGACACTTTCAGGGTTAGCTCGAGGTGTCTGAGCATATCTCCAGCAAAAATCATTTAGTAATGTCTATGCAGACATAAGGGACGCCCCAAGGGAAACCAACTAAAAAAATTAAAAAACCTGAAAGGTTCTATTAGCAGCTGCATCCCACAGTGGAGGCATATTTCACAGTCTGAGTGCAGACAAAATGATTGTCCCCTAAGACAGATGAAAACCAGACTTCAGAACAACATACTTCAGAACAACCATACTACAATATGGTATCTAGCATGCACGGGTATCCGAATTGCTAAACATTAGACAAAGAAATAAGAAAGTGAACACTGAACAGGAAAACAAAACAGCCCATAGAAATTGACTTCACTGCATTAGGTGATGAACATATGTGACTGTGCACAGACAGAGTGGCCAGCAGGGTTGTGTGCGCTTTAAAACAGTGTGCAAGTTTAAATTGCACATAAACTTTATGGCCACCCTGTATTTTTAAAATTAGATATTATGTATATTTCCAAAGGATGAAAGGTATAGGTGTTCAAATAATCAGAGAGCAATATATTCAAGATAAACAAGGCAATCAGGAATCTCAGCAGAAAAATGTAAATTGTAATATAAAAACGAAGCTAATGTGTAAATCCTGGAGCTGACAAGTACACTAGATAAAATCAAAATCTCTGCTCTTAAGCAAAAGATGTGAAATGGCAGAAGAAAGAATATCTGAGCTCAAAGATAAAGCAATAGAAATTTTAAAATCCAAAGAATGAAGAGGAAAAGAGATTAAAAAAATACATAGATATTTGGTAGTACACGGGACGATAGAATGCATTTCAACACAATGTACGTGAACTGGAGTTCCAGGAGGGGAAGAGAAATTTAAAAGGCAGGAAAAATATTTGAAGTACTAATGCCCCAAGTCCTCAAAATGTCATGAGAAACATTAACTTACAGATTCAACAACTTCAATGAACTCCCAAATAGTATAAATATGACAGAGACACCTGGGCATATCAGAGGCAAACAGCTGAAAACCCTAACCAAAGAAAAATCTTAAAAGAATGTGTAACACACATCACAATGATACAATTAACAGTTGCATTCTCAACAGAAACAATAGAGAGAAAATAAATTGAAATAGCGTATTCAAAGAGCTGAGGAAAAATGAAACCCTGCCAATTAAGCATGTGATATGCAGTGAAACTAGAGATTATGCATGCATGTGAAATAAAGGTCTTGCCAGTTAATAAAAATTTTAAGAATTCCATAGTATCACAAATACACTGCAAGAAATACTAAAGGCAGTTCATGGGGTTGAAAGAAATTGCTATCAAATGGTACTTAAAATTCACAGGAGAAATAAAGATGGCTAGAAATGTTAATATATGGTACATAAATATGAGTTAAATAAAATATTTTAGTAATCTTTTTTGATTTGTTTAAAAGACATATATTAGTTAAATCGAAATTATAACACCCTATTGTTGAGTTTATAACATATACAGGTGCAATATTTATGACAAGAATAGAATCAGGGGGCAGAGCAAGGCAGTAAAATGAGGTTATATAGTAAGTCAAACGTGCATATTTAAACTTCTAAACAAAACACCATAATACAAAATTGATATTCATATTGCAGAGACGTTGGTTATGGTACTGGTTATATGGCTGTATACATTATTAAAAACTCACTCTTTCAAAGCAGCTTTTATTGTATATAGATTACTTTCATGAAGCTGATTTTAAAAAGGAGAAGATTTTTCAGACTTTTTCCATAAATCAGGAGATCTTACTTGAATAAAAACTCTCATCGTAATAATTCAGAATTCCGTAAAATTTGGGGATATTTGAGAAGCTGTGATAGTGAAACACATTCAGAATAGAAGAAAGGAAATATTTTCCCTCCGCGCCGAGCTGTATACCAAAACACAGCAGGTTGAAGAGAGAGCACTTTTTGTAAAATAATGAGTAAAATTTGAGAATCCAATCTAGGCAAATGAAATAGAGCTTTAATTATAATCAAATGTCAGAATGTCAGGGAACTTTTCTTTCTTATTGAACACACAATTTATACTGAACATGATGGGAGAAGATTGTCAAAAGGCAACAAGCAGAGACACAACGTTAGTGCTTGAGCTCGGCAATGACACTAAAGATTCTAATCTAAAAGTACAGCTTTCACATATAAATCTGAATCTAGCAACAGGATAAACTAAGTAATGTAGTCAATGCAAGGCTCTTTAAATCAGCATTTCCAAAAAGCAGCCCCCATGGCTTTGTTGTAAGGAATCACCAAATGGTAAAAATGTCAAGTTCTTGCTCTGAGTGCATCTTTCCTCAATTCAGTGACTATTCATAGCACAGAGGGTTTCATTTTTTTTTTTTTGAGATAGTTTATTGTTTTTCTACTTTTCATCAGGGTGAGGTTGCCATGGCAATAAAGTAGGCTATCTTGTTGGATTTCACCTTTGCTGTCTGGCTTCATATGGTGCTCTCTGCTCAGAGCAAACATGGTGGACGCTGCTCACATACAAATGTCTGATTTCCCATCTCCTTCTGAGTGCGCCTGGCAGCTCGTCTCCTGAGACAGCTGAAGCAGCACTTCACAAACTGGCATTCATCCTTCTCTCTAATGGCCACCATCATATGTCTCACTTGTTTTGTGATCTCTCTTTTAAGAAGGACGTGGCTCTTCTTGAAAAATGTCTTTTTCCCATTGAAAACTGAGGTCTTTTAACAATTCAATTAACTTGGCTGTCAGATCAACTCAAAAAACATTCCCTGTTTAAAAGGACCCATCCTTAAGGTATGACATTTTTTTTTTAAATTAAAAGAGAACATAGGCTTATCAGAAATACAGATACACAGATGCGTTTAGGGCAAAAACACTTTAAATTCCAAGCTCTTCTTGTTTATATGTAACAATTACCAACTCTTCCAATTGTCTAAATGTGAATCATGACCATGACAAAGGAAGTGATAGTCTATGAACTGGGCAAAGCACCATGCGTTAAGTATTTGTTCAAGGGACGAATAAATAAACACATAGGGATGTACACGTGTGCATGCACACACACACACATATCCAATATTATTGAATGAAACACATTTACAGCTGGAATTCAACCTTGTGCATATGAGATGTAGGGAGTCCGTCCACATCACCAGCACAGCTTCCACCCCTGCCAAACATGGATGTTTTTTTCTTTCCATATTTCCTGTCTCGTTTGGATTTCCCAAGTCCAATTCCCTAATATTAATTTCTCTCTGATAGCCAGTGGTCTCCAAAGTGCCTGTTCATCAGGTTATGTGGACTTGGAATTCATTTTCAAGGACATGTTTTCATATTACTTATAGTTTTAATACTATGATTTTTGTACATAGTCATAATACAGATTTCTATGCATTTAAGCAAAATTTACAAGGGAAAAAGTAGGCATATGTTAAGATAGCATAATACTATTTCCAATTATGTTTAATGATGATGTCTGGATAATTCTTAGCAGATCACTGTAATTGGTCTTACTCTTTATACACATGTTTTTCTGGCCTTAAAATTGATGGCTTATTTATTTAGGGTAATCATCTTTTGCCATCAGGTATGTAGAAGGTTTTTTCTATATTTTCTAGACAATCAATATTATGCATTGCAGCTTGTTGGTGATGGTGGTGATATGGTTGTTTGTTTTTTACTTGCCATGATTCCCCATCCTCTTTTGTCTAACTCCTTTGCAGAATACTCCACTCAGTCTGCATTCCTGAAGTATCTCTTCCTTACGGACCCATTCCCAACTCCACTAACAGCCCTATGACCATAGTGGCCAAAGATACCATCCTCCTGTCCCCAGGGATTGCTTCAGGGATGAGTATACTACTCCTTCGAGGACAAGGGAATTCTTAGAGAGGAGCTCTTTTTCTTCTGCCTGAACAGTACAGATACGAAGTTGTTAGCATCTATCTTGCTTCTGTGTCTTTCTCTGCAGAATAATACCACATAGAGACAAGATGAACCATGAGAGAAAGACATGGTGACGAGGAGTTTGTGTGCATTGAAACCAGCCTCTCGAATAACTCTTCCAGTTATATGTTCTAATATAGACCAGTGCTCCTAAGTTCAGCTCATACGTCACTCATTAAGAGAGGTCTTTCCTGTCCATTATAATTAAACCTGTCAGCTATTCTTTCACAGCTCACTTTCTTAAAAAGTATAACAATGTGAATTCTCTAATTGATGTCTGACATTTTTATCATCTCTTTCCCCACTAGAAAGTCAGCTCTGCTTGGACAGAATCTTCACTATCAGAGTCCTAAACCCTAGCACCACGCCTGGCTTTCAAGAAATAGTTGTTGAATGGATGAATGAATGAGTAAATGAATGAAGCCAATTTGAGGACCATTTCTGTCATGAGAAACTGAAATAAAATGTAGTGTATACTTTAATTTTTCAGATTGTAGCAATAACGTAACAACCTATCTATTGACGGTATTAATGATTCTATTTTCTTCACTTTTTTTATCACTATCATTTTCTTCACATCATCCTGGCTTCTAATCTTAGTCCCACAAATGGATTTGAAAAATTGTTTACCAGAAGGACTTCCTGTGCCTCCCCCTAAATCTTTGTTTCCGTCTTCACTCTGTCCTCAGAATGATATTTATGGAAATAAATCAAGTTAGCTCTGCATGCTCTGAGTTTCGACAGAGATCTTCCAGTCTCCAAGTGCTCCCAAAGAAAACACACCTCCTTGGTTTTCACCTATCTGTGAGCAGGAACTAAGAGGGATCCAAGAACTCCTGTGCTCCAAATGAAACCTCCCTCCTGCAAACCCCACACCACCTCTGGGAAGAGTGAGCAAAAAAGACCATGAAACTGGGCCACTGGCAAGACTCCTTCCCTCCCTGTCCACCACTAACATCTTTATTTTCACCTGATTCGAGACCACTATTTCATGTTGCCTTTTATCCACGTTCATGTAAATTGTCACAAGACATCCACAACTGTCAATGCATCTTTTATCTCTAGAGTGTGAGTGACACGGTCACTACATTAGTGGAGGAAAAATTCTCCCATCCCAGCCCCATCTGCCACAATCTTGAAATCATTTTCATGCTTTATTTTTCTTCTTAGCATCTCCATATAACATATGTTCTCTTCTTCTATAAGAACAAATATAAACTTCCCTTTCACTGCTTCCTAATTTCTCTAATTCTTTTGCCATCCTCCTTGTGTGGGTACAGACATAAGACTCAGACCTAGTGAAATATGATATTTCATTCTCCTTCCCTTAAGAGACGGCCGTGTATGATGCGTAGTATAATAGTCTCCCAAAGATGCCTGTATCCTACCTTCTGGAACCTGTGAATATGCAGCAAAGAGGAATTAATATAACAGATGAAATTAAGGTGCTAATACTAAATCCTAAAATAGAGAGATTATCCTGGATTATCCAAGTGAGCTCAGTGTCATCACAAGCCTTCCTAAAAGTGGAAGAAAGAGATAGAGGAGTTAGAGGCACAGTGTGGATCTGGCTTCACAGATGAATGAGAGGCTGCAAGAAAAATGCAAGCAGCCTGTGGCAGCTGGGAAAAATGAAACTAATAGAGTCTTCTAGAGCCTCTGGAGGGAAATGCCACACTGATAACACCTTGATTTGTATTGTATTGTATTGAATTGTATTTAGTTTTTGAGACAGAGTCTCACTCTGCTGCCCTGGGTAGAGTGTCTGGCATCATCGCTCACAGTCACCTTAAACTCTTGGTCTCAAGCAATCTTCTTGCCTCAGCTTCCCGAGTAGCTGGGACTACAGGTGCCCACCACAGTGCAGAGCTGTTTTTACAGATGGAGTCTCACTTTTGCTCAAGCTGATCTCCAACTCCTGTACTCAAACAATCCACCCACCTCAGCTTCCTAAACAGGGTGCTAGGATTATAGGCATGAGCCATTGCCCGCTCGGCCAACATCTTGATTTTAGACAAGTAAGACCCATTCCAAGCCTTGGAACTCCAGAATTGTAAGTCATACGTGTGTCAGTTATATGTTCTAATATAGGCCAGTGCTCCTAAGTTCAGCTCATATGTATTAAGCAACTTGATTTGTAGTAATTTGTTAAATAAGTGTCTTAGTCTATTTGGACTACTATAATAAAAATACCTTATATACTCCTTATATGCTACTTAGGAGGCTGAAGTAAGAAGATCACTTGTGCCCCAGAGTTTGAGGTTGTTGTGAACTGTGATGCTCACAGCACTCTACCCAGGGTAACAGACTGAGACTCTGTCTCAAAAAAATAAATAAAATAAATAAACAAATAAATAAAGAAATTCCTTATACAAATAAAATATATACCTCATTGTTGTATTTTATTTGCTTATGAACAAGAGAAATTTCCTTCTCACAGTTCTGAGTGCTGGGAGGCCCAAGGTCAAGGAGCTGGCCTATTTGGTGTCTGGGGAGGATCCACTTCCTCATAGAGGGCACCTTCTTGCTATGTCCTCACATGGTAGAAGAGGCTTGCTAGGTCATTGGGATCTTTCATAACATCAATAATCCCATCCCTGAGGGATCTGCCCTCAGGACCTAATCACACCCCACCTCTTATAACCATCACCTTGGAAGTTAGATTTCAACACGTAAATTTTGAGGAGACAAACATGTTCAGACCATAGCAAATAGCAATAGGAAACCAATACATCAGGTGGCCCAAAGGAGTCAGAATACCTTGAAAATATGTATCATATTGATAACGGAAGACAAAAGAATCCTCTTCATTAAAATCCCAACATGTAAGAACCTTGGAAGCCTGTAGCCACCAAAAGCCTTATTACCACCAAGGGTGTGAGGGGAGTGGGGGGTGGGGAACTGTCCAAGAATCTAATCCACATAATAAAGGCACCACCAGATAGCAAGCTAATTAGTAAAGTGAACTTTTCAGTTATGTGAGTGAAAGCATTTTTTTTTTGTCTTAAGCTAGTTTGAGTCAAATATTTGTAACTTTTAGTACATGAAAGCTTTAATGAATACAATCTTATATTTCTTTGACTATACCTTTTATGTCCTGAAAAATTGATGTGTATATTTATGATTTTTCTCTACTTCCCTCTCATCGTAAGCTTTCCCTGAGTCTTATAAGTTGAATTTTTGCCACTTCTGTGCCTACAGTTAAACTACATCATTAAACTTCTTACATCTTATAAGTATTTTAGTGATAAAGTAAGTTAATATTTTCCTTACACCTCCCATGCCCTCATCCCTGATAAAGAAAAAAAGACTTGAACCTGGATCTTGGCCTCAAGAACTCTTTCTATATACAGAAATAACTCAGAGAAATGAGAGAATAAATGCATGCTGCTTTAACAGAATAAAGACAAAATATAGTTCATAAGCTATAAAGCAAATATCACATTAATCATAAGAATATGATTTTTTTCAAGAAAGTATTATAACATGAAATATTTGAAAGGGAATTCCACCCATGCTTGATTAGATGTGTTTGTTTTTGTTATACCGATGGAAATCCACTTTGCTATAAGCCAAAGAACTCATCTCCTCCCCCTTGTCTTCACAATTCTCTCTGTCTGTGTCATTACAGCTCAGAGCACGGGCACACACACACACACACACACAAATACACACATGCACACCCAAAATGTCTTTGGGGATAAACCAGTAGACTAAAATCATCCTTTTTCTCTCTGGGAGAATATGAAAAGAAGTTTAGGTTGTTTTTGTTTGTTGACTATTAGGACCACATTAGTTTCAGAAAATGAGTTTAAAACAATGTTAGACCAGTAATGCCACACACATTCCCATGATTATATTATACATCTCCAGAACATATTTCAAAACTGAAATGCTATACCCAATGAACAATTCGATTTCTTCCTCTGGCAACCACCATTTTACTTTCTGTTTCTGTGAATTTGATTGTTAAATCCCTCTGCCATGGTTTGGTCTTGGAAACATAATCCCCATGCAATGGTGTTGGGAGGTGGGGCCTATTTAGAGGTGAGAAGTCATAAGGGCTTTTCTCTCCTTATCCCTGAGAATGGGATCGTTGTGAAAGCAGATCTCGCCTGCTCTTGCCTCCCTCACGCTTTCTTGCCCTTCCACCTTCTACTATGGGAAAAATCAGCACAAAGGCCCTTGTCAGATACGTACCCCTCGATCTAGCACTGCTCACCATCCAGAACTGTAAGAAATAAAACTCTGTATTTTATAAATTATCCAATTTCAGGAAATCTGTTATAAAAAAATGGACTAAGGCAACTTCATATTCCAAGTTTTTAAAAAATCTATTTTAGAAAACAGCAATGTTAGACAGACTAGGAGAAGCCCTCTGCTCTTTGTAAAAATTGGGTGGTGGCTGAAGCACCAACATGAAGTATAGGGCTTCAGGGAGTGTCCATACATGACTGGGAGACCGGACACCAGGGAACAGCATGTACCTGACTACTGGTCCAGAAACAGCTGACGAGGTCCTCAGTCCAGGGGGTTTTTAAGTCTTCCTTTCTCTATTCATAAATAATATGTATACACAAATCCTAAATTAATAAAAAGAAGAATCCTAACCACCAGACACATTGGTTTACATCTCTAACTCTCCTAAAGGACAAAACTGCTTAAGGAAAAAACAAACAGCTTATTTATCTTATAAACCTAATTAGTTAGTAGAGAATTTTAGAGTACATGTTCAATCTATAGATTTAATGCAATTCCTATTAAAACACCAATATTATACTTTGAAGAAGTTTAAAAAAGATTTCTCCATTTCATATGAAAACAGAAAAAAAAATAGCCACAATAGTTCTAAGAAATAAAAACAAATCTGGAGGCATTACACTACTAGACTTCAGGTTATACTACAGGTCTATAGTGATCAAAACAGCATGACATGGGCATAAAAATAGAGATGGACATCTAAGGAACAGAACAGAAAACCTAGAGATGAAACCAGCTTCATTTTGCCATCTGATTTTCAATAAACTGAACAAAAAGCAAACACTGGAGAAAAGAATCCCTCTTTAATAAATGGTGCCTGGAGAACTGATTAGCTTCATGACAAAGGCTGAAACTGAACCAGCATCTCTCAGTACTTACAAAAAGTGACTTACATTGAGTAAAAAATTTAAATCTAAGACACAAAACAGTAAAAGCTCAAGAAGAAAGTATGGGAAAAGCTCTGGACAATATCAGCCCAGGGAAAGATTTTATTAAAAAGACCCCATTGACGAATGAAGCAACAACAAAAATAGACAAATGGGACCTGATCAAGCTACATAACTTCTTCACCCCTAAGGATACAACAATTAACACAAATAGACAACCTTCAGAAGATATTCACATGTTACAAATCTGCCAAAAGGCTAATAACCAGAATCCACAGAGAGCTCAAACTAATCAACAAAAGAGCAAACAACCCTGTTTATCATTAGGCAAGAGACATGAACAGAACCTTCTCCCAAGAAGACAGATGAATGGTGAACAAACATGTGAAAAAATGCTCAGGGTCCCTAGTGGTCAGAGAAATACAAATCAAAACCACCCTGAGATATCAGCTAACCACAGTAAGAATAGCCCATATCACAAAGTCCCAAAGCTGCAGGTGCTAACTTGGGTGTGGAGAGAAGAGAACATTCTACACTCTTGGTGGGACTGGAAACTATTACAGTCTTTTGGAAAGAAGTGTGGAGAATCCTCAAAGAGCTAAAAGTAGACCTTCTATTTGATCCCACAATCCTATCTACCTAGAAGAAAGGAAAAATCATTTTACCATAAGAATATTTGCCCTGGAATGTTTATTACAGCTCAGTTCACAATCACCAAGATGCAGAAACAACCCAAGCACCCATCGAGTGATGGATGGATAAGTAAACTGTGGTATATGTATTCCATGGAATAGTATTCAGTCATAAAGGAATATGGAGACTTTATATCTTCTGTATTTACCTGGAAGGATTTGGAGAACATCCTCCTAAGTAAAATATTACAAGAATGGAAAAGCAAGTATCCAATATACTCAATACTAGTAGAAAACAGTAGATAAACAACTGCACACCTCCATGAAAGAAAAGCACAATTAAATTCAAGTGAGAGGAAGAGGGGGGTTGGCTAAGTGCTCACCTAACAAGTATAATGTAGGGGTATATGGTGCACCTGCTGGATGGAGGGTTCAAATACAACTTGGACTTTATCTAACAAATACAAACAATGTAACCTAATTGTATGTATTTAATATATACGTAATCTGAAATATATATAACCTGAGATAATACAATTAGCTATTGTGATACTTAATTGTATTATTTCACATTGTATTAATCTGAAATAATAAATAAATAAATACAAAATAACACCTTTTATAAAATGGTAGGGTGGAGTTATAATGAGTAAGAGGAGAAAAAAGGATAGAGAGGACTCCGAAGATGTTGAGGAAATCACCTTCTATCCCTCATATTCGTAACAAACATGGCCAGAACTAAAACTCTAATTCTGGGGTTACTTCTCATAGCCTGCCACTGTGGACTGTGACTTTCAAAATTATCACTTGGCAAGACATGAAAGATTTTTAAAACTCTCTTACTAGTTTGTACTGAGACTTGAGATATTCTGACTTCTCACTTTTCTGCAGACCTTATGTTACATAAACATAAGAAGCTTTTATTCATATAGCTAAGAGTAGACCACGACTCCTATGTTCTTCCTGTTGCTGTATAATTCTCTCTCCCATTCTTGCAGCCTACACATACTGAAAAATTAATAAAAGTATTGATTAATCTATAGTTTAGAAATACCATTGAGACATTTATTTTCTAATTACATTTCAAATTATATTACTGTGTACTCTATAAACATTAAAATTCATCAAAATAAATTCGTGTTTAGTTTTTATTTTTCCAACCAAATCTCAAAACTCCTGAATACTTTTCCAAGACATTACCTTCATCAGAGGAGATACAAAGTATGAAGGGGAAACTGAGCCCTGATCTTTAACATAAGACTCGTTTCCCGCTTGAGAGAGATGGAGAATCACCAGGACAGCATGTGAGTTGTGTGTGTGCAGAAGATCAGAAAGCTGGCCTCCAAGAGAAATCGTATGTGTGAGGTGTGGCAGTAATAATTATGGTAAAGATTCTCTAGGGTCCAAAGGTCTTCTGACGGTGGAGGCAGACATTGTGCTCAAGGTCTGTGGTTTTGCAAAAACAAAGCTGGAGACTTTCTATCTGACCTTCTCCAGGTCCTCCCTGTCAGCGCTAACGTGGGACAGGGAGCTTTTGTCTACTCCTTCCCATTGTATGATAATAAATATGGACCGAGGTTTCCTCAGGGGGCTCCCCCCAGGGTTCCTCAGTCCCTGGACACAGGCTGCATGTCAAGCCTCTTCATTCCTGGTGCCAAGACCCCCTCATCTGGTTACCCCAGACCCCTCAGAGTATATTAAAAAAGAATATAATACAAGACTCATAGACGAAATGAGTCTGCAGTTTAAAAATATGTGTAAGGATGCTGAAATCTCAGAGCCCCACATATTAATGTGAATTGTGCTCCCCTCAAAATTCATGGATTGAAGCTCTGATCCCCGGTGCTCTAGAATGTGACTGTATTGGGAAATAGGCTTTTGAAGAAATGACTAGTTTAAAATAAGTTCATTAAGGTGCTCCCTAATTTAATCTGTGTTCTTATAAGAATAAGAGATTGGACTGAGAAAAAGGCATCAAGAGGGTCACTCACAAAGGAAAGGCAATGTGAGAATACAGTGAGAGGATGACCAAAATTTACAGGACAAGGAGAAACGCCTTAGAGAAACTAAACCTTCTCAGACCTTGATCTTGGACTTCTAGCTTCCAAAACTGTGAGAAAATAAACAATGTTAATTAAGCCACCTGCTCTATGGTATTTTGTTATGGCTACCCTAGCAAAGTAATACATCATTAATATTATTCTAAAAACATCTTTTGAGAAAACATGTTAGGACGACCTAAAAAAAGAATAATATTCAGCTTAATATCAGATCTCATCTGAACATGATTTCTACCTTTGTTGTTACCACATAGATATATATTTTAATTGTGTCCCAGTGTATTTCCTGGTTTCTGTTCTCCTCATACGCTTGTAGTCAATTCATCCCTCTGCAAAGTTCACACTGGCAAATACAGTAGAACCTCCAAAGTTGACCACCTCTCTACACTGACATCTGCTCATGTTGACTGAATTTTCATAAACTGAACATGCACCACATGTGTGTTTCCCTACAGTCCGCCTAGTTCCCTATGTTGACCACCTCCATATATGAACCAGTTTGGTACTGTCCCTTGGTTGGTCAGCACTACTATACTACGTAATCAATGCTTCCTGCTCAAAACCTACAATGACTTTCTACCACATTCAAAATCAAATCTAAACAATTTATTGTGACCCATAATCTCTCATTCACTGTCCTTTCCTTCCCTGTCCTCCTTCATCTGCATTAGCCTCATCAACCTTCTTTCAGTGTCTGAAACATAACAAGTTCATGTTGTGATTCAAACAGTGATTCTCCACCTTGGACGGGTATTGGAAACACCTACAGAAAATGTTGATGCCCGCATTTCAGTCCCAGAGCTTTAGATGTAATTGGTCAGGCATTCAGTTTAGATATCACAATTTAAGGTCCCCTTAGTCTAAGGAGTATTCCCTGTTGCCTCAGTTTAGAATCCAGTTGCCTTCACTTTTACCAGGCTCCTCTATTGCTTTTATTCAGAAAAGGTCCAATGTTCAATCAAATGCCCTCTGATCAAATGTCATCTCATCAGACAGACTTTACAACCATATTATCCCTGTATAAAATGCCTTCACCTCCTCCTCCTCCTCCCCCCCCACACACATATTAACTTTCTACTCACTTTCTTCTCGGGTGACCTTTAATGCAATCTGGCTGATGTTATTAAAAGGAGAGGAGATAAAGTTACAAAAAGATACAACAGGGATGCAACCTGACCCACTTTTTCTGTTATGTGTCTTCTCCAGCAAAATGTGAACACTAGAGAATAGCTGCTTCTTCCTCACCTTTGTATTCCCAGTGACTGGTACATTCCCATATTTAATATTTATTGACTAAGTAAATCAATTAATTAATTGATAAGAAAGTGAAACTTTAAAGATTCTGGACAAAACTATTTTGAATGTTTTCATTCAAAGCAGCATTCAAAGGTTGACCTGGGAGGGAGGGAGGTAAGCAGGGACATTCAAAGTGCAAAGCAAGGTAGGAAAATGATGAAGAAACATTCAAATTCAGAAAGTAGCACGTCTACAGTAATAAAAGATTTGGGTATTGCAACAGGAGGTTTATATGATGTCTCTGGGTTTTGATTTTCTGAATGATAAGTTGGACATAATAATATCTTTAAGTTTTTTCAGGCTCCTTTCCCCAGAATAAAATTAGACTGGTGCAGTGAAAAATCTTGGCCCTTCAAGAACTCTGTAATACATTCTTAAGTAAATTTAAAATAAAAGATTTGTATTAGTCTGTTCAGGCTAACATAACAGAATTCCAGATTGGGTGACTTAAACAACAGATTTCTTTCTCATGGTTGAGGGGGCCACCCAAATCACAGTTTTGCCAGAGTTGGTTTCTGAAAGGCCTCCCTTCCCGCTTGCAGAGGACCGCCTTCTCCGGTGTCCTCTCGGGGCCTTTCTGCCCTGCACAGGCACTCCTGGTGCCTCTTCTCTTCTGATGAAGACACTAGTCCCACTGGGTTGGTGCCTCACCCTTATGACTTTATTGACTTAATTACCTTCTGAAATACAGGTTAGGGAATTTTAGATGGGGAGTAGGGAAACTATTCAGTCTTCAGTAAGACCCAATTAACACATAACTTGAAAATAAAAACTGTCTTTAATTATAAAACTGGGGGGAAAAGTCATAAACTATGAGCTCTAAATTGACACTCAACAGATGTCTAGATGCCAAATATTTTCTTGTTCGCCAAATTTTGGCTCTGGTGGGTAAAGCAGTGTGTTTAACGCTTGCTAGCATGTTGCTTTACCCATCATAGGCAAAAACTAGTGACCAAGAAAATACATGGGCGCGGTAGCTCACACCTGTAATCCCAGCGCTCTGGGAGGCCGAGTTGGGTGGATTGCCTAAGTTCCGGAGTTTGAGACCAGTCTGAGCAAAGCAAGACCCCATCTCTACTAAAAACAGAAAAACTAACCAAACGTGATGGTGGGTGCCTATAGTCCCAGCTGCTCAGGAGGCTGAGGCAAGAGGATCACTTGAGCCCAGGAGTTTGAGGTTGCTATGAGCACTCAACCCCAGGATGACTGAGTAAGACTCTGTTTCAAAAAACAAACACACACATGCAAAAAAAAAAAAAAAAGAAGAAGAAGAAGAGAAAGAAAGAAAGAAAAGAAAAATAGGAAAGAATATCAAATTTGTGAGGAAATTTTTCAAAATCTGCAGTGTTTCACCCAATCTAGGTGATAGGTATTAGCTTGGTAAAACAGAAACTAGTAGCATTAAATGTGAAAATGTGAAAGAAAAGATAAGATTTTAAAGTTTAGGGAAACACAAGTTAAATATCTTTTGTTTCTGATGAACAGACAAAGATAGCCCGACTGGCTTAGGGTTTTTTTTTTTTTTCTTTAATAGCAATTGAAAAATTATGACAAATTCTTATCCATTGTATGTCATAGCAGAGGACCAACAAAAGACCTTATGAAAAGAATCATAAATAATTACATTAGCATCTACAAGTCACAAGCTGTGATCCTGTGAGTATTTGCACTGAAAAAAAAATTGGTATATCACTTCCTACTAAATTAAAACTAAATTATCTTAACTTACCTTAATCAATGGGCTCAAAGACAAGTATTGCAAGATTATATTCATTGTATATTGGTATTTGTGTATTAAGTTTTCCCTACTAAAAGGTAGACACCAAGAGAAGAGAGGAATGTTCACCTGTTTTTATTGCATTCAATTTAATTTGCTTCACTCTTGGTTCCATAGTATCTAAATTAGCATCAGACACATTGAGGGTATTTAGTAAATATTTGTTGAATGAAATATTCATTTAATTCATGCATAATTACTACCAGTAAGCTTTTAACATGTTATAAAACATTATCCCAAAGAAAATGAGTGGGAGACAAAACATGGTTGAATACGTGATTTAGCACAGGTCAACTGAAAAAGAAAGGAATGGGAGGAGAAATGATATGATGAGTGATAAAATTAAAGGAAAGGGGGGAAAGTTCAGAGATATTAATCATGAGATGAGGAATTCCTTGTAAAATTAGTATTGTGGGAAATAGAGTAGAGGCAGTGTTTGCTCTAAAACAAGTACATGCAGCCATTTTCCTGTAGTATAAAGTCTAGACTCAGGGAAAATAGTATTTGTAATTTTAAATTAAAAAAAAAAAGTTTCTATTACATATTTTTAATAAAAGGCACATTTGTCTCATATTAGTCTTATAATCAAAACATGTCACACTGACAAAAATTGCAGAATCCCTGAGTGTCCAGCCATCCCCAGATGTTTCCAGGCTTTGTCTAGCACTGTGTTTTATGCCTCACAATGCTGTCTCCTTGCTCAGCTGCCTGTCTGAACTACCAGACTATTCCACCAGGTGGTAGTCATGCTATTTTGCTCCCCCGCCCAGCCCCCACTGAGGAAACTTTTCCAGGAAAAGTGATTGGTACACATTAGATGCCTAAGAAGTAAGTGATCAACCAATTGAAAATTATGTGTCCTGGGCATGCTGTGTTAAGACGGGGATTGGCCAAACCAATCATTCCTCTTCTTTGTGGTGTTTGTGAGTAACAAAGAATCGGTTGTGTGGTTGAAAGTATTAAAAGAAAAATTTCAGATTAGAATAGGAACCACGGATGCCATCATCTCTACTAATGAACGAAAGTTGAGTTAGGTTATTCAAACTGCTACTGCACCATGAATAGTGTTCTGTTCTTTCTGGAAACTCCTGAGTAGGAAGCTTGTTTTACTTTTTTTTGTATCCTTAAGTAATTCACCATTTACTGAGATAATATGGGTTTCTGGTCCTTTTAAATTCAAAAATTTTAATTATCAATGAAATTAACAAATATGTATAAATTGTTTTATTTAGTATATAAAACATTGTCACACATTTTGTTTGATGCTCTGTTAAGCTGTATACATCTGCTCTGGGCTTAGATGCACACACACACACACACACATGCATCTAATTCCAGAGTATGTGGACTTAGATGCATATATTTACATATATATATATATGTATGTGCATGTATATTTGTGTGTATATATACTATATATATGTACATATATATATATTCACTCTGACACTCCATTACAATTTCATACGGTATTTCTTGTACTATTATTGGCAAGCTAAATGTGTAAAGCCCTTGCCACTCATGATAGAAGAGTGCTACTGATAGAACATGGTAAAAAGTTTTAAAAGCCTTTATATAAATAAAATAATATGTTTCTATTAAGGGATTTCAGATATTGGAATTTACTTTAATGCCATTAAACATAAAGTCTATGCTTTGAGATTGCACAGCAGATGAGTCATTTTGATTACAAGGTATTTTTGTAGATTATAACTTACCTACCCCCACCCTGTGGACAGATGTTTTCTGAATTCTGCAATTTAGTAAATGGTGCAACATAGGCAGTCCAGAGTAATTGCAGACTTTTATTTAAATCTTCCCTTTCAAATTGACTTTTAATTGACAGCTAAAAATAATTAAGTTTATGTATGCCAAATCACCCCTTCTTAAATATAATAAACTTCAGTATAAGAATAAAAGTGTAGAGTTTTACCAGGTGTTATGTGTAGTACTAGTGTAGCTGGAATCTCTCCGTCTGCCAGGTCCTTGGTCTCAGAGATCTGAAGAATGAATCCATGGACCGCATGCAATTACTCTGGAAGGACAGATAGTATTGGTAGATAAAGAGGGAAGAAAGCCAGAGCCTTCGGCAAACCAAAGGAAGGCTCCTGAGCAGGTCGCCCATTTGGGCCTTCTGTCCAGGAGCTGATATGCTGCTCTCCTATCCTGCAGGCAGGAGCTTTGGGGAGGTGGAATGTCATAACCATTTGGTACCAGGGATTTGAGGGCAGAAGTTAATTTTAAAACTGCCCTTGGTGCAGGAAGGTGGTCCTACTTGGTGTGTTCTTTGCTGTAATAGAACCCGCCTCTTGTTTACGATGTGTTCCTTGCTCCAGGAGTGGTGGCCCAGATGAGATATTGGTCAGCCTGGTTTTTACAAGCGCATGTGTGCCTAGAGATGGAGTCTGCTATGACCCTAATCTCCAAGTTCACATCCAGCCCTGACTGGGTAACCCTGTATCATTGGCTCATGCTTATCTCATGTGTGTCCTAGAAGGTGTGTTTTGGTCACACTTTTGAGATAGGTAATCTATAATCATTACTTGCAGAGCTAAGTAACCTGCCCAATGTCATATTTTAGTTCTTGATAAACTTGTCATTCAAAGGCATCTGACTCCAAAGCCTAGTTCTTAACCATTTTTATACACTGCCAACTTAAAGCTTTGTAAAGTATTTAAGGGCTTAGAAAGGAAATAAGTCTGTATTAAAAACCTTTTAAGAAGTGTTTCTACTTGATATTTTTGTGTCTCAAGTTTTCATAGAGTAGACTTTACCTGAACAATTGACCTTATTTAGACAGAGTTAGCTTCTACCTAGCTCTTTTCTTAAGTAACAAGTTTAGTATCATATTCTGCAAAGCATTAATTCTTTAAAATTTTCTTTTAAAAAGTCTTAAAATCTATGACTTTGAAAAATATTTTGATAATAAACTGTTTTCTGCAGATTAACAAGGCACATTGTCATATTTATGAAATCAAATGGTCCTGTAGTAAGAAAACATTTGATTTTGTTTACCACATCCAAATTTATCTGACAACATTTCCTTGGAGGTACAATAACAAACAGAAGTATTTATTGAAGGATTAAAAGGAGAAGGTATGTAAAGCCCAGATAATTTCTTTTATAAAATGTAATTCTCTAAACCCACAAAGCTTTACTTCCAATTAGAAACACTGGCTAGAAAAAAAAAAAAAATCGGTGTCCTTTAAAATACTTTACTGAAAACTTCAAATATTAAAAAATAGTAAGAAATGAAACACTTAAAAAAAACTCCGATAGTACATAAGAGAAAATTCCATTTTTAAGATCTGTCTTGCATTTTCTTAAAATGGGGATGGTCCACTTATTTTCAAATGTCAATGTATATAACTTTTTTTAAGACTTCATGTGATGAATGATCTATTTATACAAAATAGTCCTTACTCCCCTCTTAAAATCATATTTTCTCCTTCTTATCTGAAATGACATGGATGTGAGGAGGCCATGGGAGTTAAATTACTGAAGGCATTAAATATCACAAGTGGAATAGAGTCTGATTAGACAAATCCACAAGGATCTTTTCCTCTGTGCTCTCTCGCCAGTTCCATCAACTCTCTCTGTCGCTTCCCCTTTTCTGCCCTTTCTCAAATCAATTCATTTCTATGCAAATGCTTGCATCTCAGTATGGAGAATATATGATAAGCAATCCAACTTTTTCTATAGACAAGCTGCTTATTGAGTGATTCATCCGTCCTTTACTCAAACAGAAAACCTATGACTATCATCATTTATTCATTCACCGAGGTGTTTTCCCACCTGAGGCAAGGACACTATTTTAATTTTGCTGTAGAGCTGGCGGGCACTGCTCTATTACGGTCAGCATCCCACTTTGCATGAATGTTCCAGAGGCATTTTCCCTTCAGAGCCTTCCAAATATTCCTTCTTCACAGAATGCCATTCACCTTGCATGCTCCCTGACTTACCCAGTCCTGGCTGGTTTTTGGAAGACACAGCCTTCTCAGCTGTTGCAACCCATCTTTATTCCATTCGGGCAGATAAGTTAACACTTACAGATTTCACCTTTCTTCATCTTTTAGTTTTTCTAAAACAGAGGATACATTTCTTGAACAAAACATGACTTCTGCTGCCGTTTTTGTTCTCAGTAACTACTACAATGTGCTCACCCCGGAACAGGTGTCCATGAAGATTTGCTGAATCAAAATCAGTGGGGTTATTAACAAGAATGAATTATCCTGGGTGAAGGGTTAGCTCAGTGAGAGGAAAGAGCCAAAGTAGATGATGAAGACCTGTGAAGTTTGTGAGGTTGTGTTAGCTGATAAACACACATCTTCAAACAGTGTGAGTTTCTAGATGCACGATGTGACGGTTAATTTTATGTGACAACTTGAATGGGCCATGGGCGTCTAGATGAAACATTGTTTATATGAGCTACTGGGAGAGTGTTTCTGGCTAAGATCAGCATTTGAACAGGTGGGCTCTCAAGCAGACCGCCCTCCTGGATGAGGCTGCACATCATCCAATCTTCTGAGAGCCTAAGTAGAATTAAAGGAAGAAGAACAAATTCTTCCTTTTCCCTGCCTTTCTGTTTAGCTGCAACATCCTTTTTTTCTTCTGACCTGGGACTGGGATTTACAGCATTGGCTCCCCCAGTTCTCAGGCCTTAAACCTCAGACGGAATTAAACCACATACTTTTCTGGGTTGCCAGTTTGCAGAAGGCAGCTTATAGGATTTCTCATCTTCCAAAACCATGTACACCAGTTCCTCATAATAAATATATATGTTTAAAAACTCTCTAAATATTATATATATATCATTTATATATAAGCCAATTATAACATTTATAACATACATAAATATATGTATATTAATGATATAATATGTAGGAGATATACACACACATACTGGAGAATAAACATTCTATTAGTATTATAGAAATTAGCAAAATAAGAAGCTCAGATGAGTTACTAAAGCTGCCTTCATGGGCAGTGCCTGTGCTCAGTGGGTAGGGCGTCAGCCCCATACAGCAAGGGTAGGAGGTTCAAACCCAGCCCCGGGCAAACTGCAACAAAAAAACCAGCCGGGTATTGTGGCAGGTGCCTGTAGTCCCAGCCATTCAGGAGGCTAAGGCAAAAGAACCGCCTAAGCCCAGGAGTTGGAGGTTGCTATGAGCTGTGGCGCCACAGTGCCCTACCAAGGGCAATAAAGTAAGACCTGTCTCAAAAAAAAAAAAAAAAAAAAAAAAAACTAAAGCTGCGTTCAAACCAGATTTTTTCCATGGAGGGATGATGGAATGAAATAACAACATTCAGTTGAATCTGTGGGATAAATATTAGTAGAGATTTTGAAGCCTATATATTAGCAAGATCAAAAAATAATCAATTGCTTTTTTGTTAACTTAAGCTTATTTTCACAACTGGCTAATAGTTAATACATAAAAGTACAAAACTTAGAACTCTTGAGTTAACTCAAAGGATGGAAATTCTATAAAATGTTTACAACCTAACTTTTCAAATGTCCAAAATAGAGTAAAAGACAGTTTTATTAGGTGGTTAAATGGCATATTTAAAAGTAGACATCCCTTTCTTTTTCTAGGTTCCCTTAGGCTATGTCTACAGAAGCCAAACTAGTTCATACAAATCTAGTTATCAAAGTAGGTATAATTATCTATTCCTTCTACTCTTTTTGAGGTAAATATTTGCATAAAGAAATAAATATAAGAAATAGGATCCCTTTCTTTACAGAGATTATAAATCTGTGAGGAAGATGTATAATAAATAGCTAATCATTATTATTTCAATAATAAACAGAAAAAAGACAAAGAAAAGAATATATAAAGAAAGAGAAAAATAATAAATAATCTACAACATAATTACATAGTAATTATGAAAAGAGAGTGAGGTGCTAAGAAATTAAATAAGAGAAAACTGCTGGGATTATAGTGTTTTTAGGGTCTTATTTTAGAAAGTGACAATTAAAGGATGAGAATCACTATGTGAAAGAAAGAACAGTGCAGAGACACAGAATGTATCTAAATTTGGAGAGGATTTTTGGTGTAGTGGCAGCTAAGGGGAGTGATGAATGGGATAAGGGTGGAGAAATCGTAAGGGACCAAATGGTAAGGGGATAACAGACTAGGATAAGTACAACGTGTTCAAGGAAAGAAAGGGTCATTAATATTAAGTTCAGTCTTAAAAAAACTAACAAGCTGCTATGTGGAAAATACTAGAAGTGAACAAGTACGGAAATGAAAACAATTAACAGACTATTATGTTACCTTAGAGGCCAAAAGAAATAGGCTGTTGACTTGAGTTGGGATAAAACAGTGGGTATGTTTAGTAAAATGAGTTGAAAAAATATTTTGGTAGTAGAATTAAAATAATGAAACGACAGTAAGTGAAGCAAAGGGACATTGTCCAGGTGGTTCGTCTTGTTTTGTTTTCTTACTCCATCACCCTGGGTAGAGTGCCATGGCATCACAGCTCACAGCTACCTCAGACGCTTGGGCTGAAGCAATCCTCTTGCCTCAGCCTCCCTGGTAACTGGGATTACAGGTTCCCACCACAATGCCCATCTAGTGTTTTTCTATTTTTAGTAGAGACAGGGTCTCATTCTGGCTCAGGCTGGACTCAACTCCTGAGCTCAGAGAACACACATGCCTCAGTCTCCCAGAGTGGTTGGATTTGAGATATGAACCTCTATACCTAGCCAGTTTCCAGATTTTTGATTTGAACAACTAGATAGATGATCCAGGTACAAAAATCAAGAGTTCAGTTTTAGGCATTGTGTTAATGTGGATTATTTACATCACTAGTGACAAGAACTCATCTCAAGTTAACTCATGCAAAAAGGGTAATTTATTAGCTCAAGATTATAGGTGATTTCACGTACTGCTGAGAATAACTCTTTATTTACTATGTAAATTGGTTTCTGCTTCTCTCTGTGTGATACTCCAGTTTTCTTTAACCCTTTCTTCACACGATGGGGAAGGTGCCAGTGATAGTCATCATAGGATTCAGCATCTACAAATCAGATTTCAGAGAAGAGCCAGGTCCTCTGTCTGGTTCTACCACTGCTGTAGCTTCCAATGGACCACCCATTGCTGCCATACAAAGTGGAGCAATGTGAAATTAAACTTATTGATCGTTTTTGTTTTCTTAACTTTATTCTTTCTTGATTTCCATCCTATCGCCTTTCACTCAGTTCCCTTTATATTTCTGTGCATTTCTATTCTTTCTCTTCTGATAGCCTTTGTTTATCCCTTAAACACGGCTGTTCTTCCACCTCCGCCCACTTTGCTTCTGCTCGTTCTTAGTGTCTTTCTCTGAGCCTGCATCTTTATTCTCACAACTGCAAATTTTCTCATATTTAGTCAACAACTTTTCACTGAATACCACCATGTCAGACACTATTCCAGGCACTGTGTGTACCATGAGGAAAACATTTATTTAAATCCATCTACCCATCATCTGTCATTTATCATCTGTTTATTTTTTATTGAATTTTTTTTTTTTAAGACAGAGTCTCACTCTGTTGCCTGATAAAGTGCTATGGTGTCATCCTCAAACTCGTAGGTTCAAGTGATCATCTTGCCTCAGCCTCCTGAGTTGCGGGGATTACTATGCACCACCAAGCCTGGCTAGTTTTTTCTATTTAGAAAAACTAGTAGAGATGAAGGTCTCACTCTTGCTCAGGCTGGTCTCGAACTCCTGAGTTTAAGCAATCCACCTTCCTCAGCCTCCCAGAATGCAAGGATTATAGGTGTGAGCCATGGCACCCAGCCTATCATCTATTTATTTTAATGAAAAAAAAAAAAAAAAGATTGACAAGGGTCAAAGGAAATACCACTTATGTATTTGGGCAACAAAGAATTGCAATTCCAGTATACTGAATTAAGGCTCAGGCAAATAGTTTCCCATAAGACAAGCACAAGATAAGTTTTTTAATAGGAAATTTCTACAAAAAAAGTTGTTGAGGCACTTCATTGGCTGTGAAAACAGCCTAAATTGCAAACCTATTCTGATTGGTTAATTAAGGTACTCCCAGCTGAGAGATGTTGATGGCTGGTGATAACTAAATTAACATTACCCAAATCTATTGGACATTTTGTGGCTTGACTTTCAGCCGAATGGACCAATCCTCTCACAATCTCCAGACTCCACTTTAAATTTTTAGTCTTAACTACTTCATTTTATTTTGTGCTATTTGTCTATATCATCTTTTTAACTGTTTATGCTTTCCAAATCTATATTGGAACCCAAAGAGATTCTACCCACTGAGCTTCTCATTGATATATACAAGTTCCTGTTATACATACCTGCCAAAGCCACACAGACACTGCATAACTCAAAAATACAAACAAAAATCATCTTCTCCCTTAATCCTGTTCTTCTTTGTCATTTTCTATCTACACAGTTGATACAACTATCCATTCAGACACCAGGGGGACATCTTTCTTTCCTGATTCTCTTTTATTTCATCCAGTCACCAACATTTTAAGTCCCATTTATTTTTTAAGTTAATTCAAGACCCCATTGTCTCTCACCTGGTCTATTGCTGTAGTCTTCAAACTCATCTCCCAGACTCCAATTTCCTTTCCCTCAAAGTGAACATCCGCATCACTGCCAGAAGGCTCCACAAAAAAATGAAAACCTGATCACCCTCCTCCTCCTCCGATAACCATTGTCTCATCATAATAATTCAAGCCATTGAGCACAACATAGTTCATCTGACCACCATCTCCCCCTTCCCTACCCACAGGCTCATTGCTTGCCAATTCTTCTTAAGCATTTTATCTTTAGCATTTTCTCTTGACACACTCTGGTCTTGAGATTTACTAGTTTTCATCTCTCCTTCTTTATCAGACTAATAACTTAGGCCATCGAACAGATTCTTCCCAGAAGGCTTTTTTGGAACTTGAAGGTTGGACTACGTGCCTCTCTGTGCATCCATTCATTTACTCATCCATACACTTGTAGCAAGTTTCGCTTGTTCTTCCCTCTGCTGTACTAGCCACATGCTCCTGTATTATTCTTCCTGAGAGAACATACAAGCCATGAGAAGGAGGAAGCCACATCTTATTTATCTTTTTCTATCTAGTACCTAATTTAGGGCCTTATGCAACAGGTGTTTATTGAGTGAATGAATAAATTTCCTTCTCTTTCAAACAACTACCCATATGCACTCCTTATGATCATATTATCTAGGTGAATAGCATCTTTGAATTTACAAAATACCTTCAAATGTATTATCATGTTTGAACCCAATCACTTTTAAGGGAGTATAAATAAGTTTTGGTATTCCCATTTTTAATAAGTTGAGGTTCAGAGAGATTTACTGAAGGTTAAACGACCAGTGATGGAACTGAAACTCTGGGCAATTCTTTGGGTCCTAAAATACACAGATTTCCCTAACACAAAACTGCCTGCTCTCTAGCTGACTGATTCAGTCTTCCAAGTCCTTCTTTCTAAAACTTGCCAGCCATGTTTTCTAATCCAGGAGGAAGAAAGTAGACACAGGGCGGTACCTGTGGCTCAAAGAGTAGGGTGCCGGCCCCTTATACCGGAGGTGGTGGGTTCAAATCTGGCCCCAGACAAAAAACTGCAAAAAAAAAAAGAAAGAAAGAAAGTATACATGCCTGCTCAAGCAAGGCTGACCTTTTTCCTGAGCTGCAACCTATTACTAGCTACCTACTTCATGTTTCTCTCCTTGTGTGTGCTACACCACTTCAAAATCAGCCTGTCGAAAATAAAATGTATCTACTCTGCTCTCCTACTCTTTGACTCCCACCCAAGCTAGTTTCCCCTCCAAATAATTTTATGATTTCTAGCATTGATATTTTGTCTTGGGCATTGGGACATGAAAGTTACAGCTATATCTAGCTATTCATCTCCTGACAATAAGCCTCTTTACTGATAAATGATCATTATTTATTGAAAACCTGCCAGGCTATCATTCATCCCTTCAGGGCTTTCCCGAACAAAGACATTTTAGAAAATTAAATATGGCATGCTGAAAATCATACGCTACCCCTTGCATAATTAGATTTAGGCATAAAAATATTTCAGAGACAACCTAAGCTGAAAAAAAGGGGCAAATTTCTAACAATAAGATTATCTTTATTACTTCAATTACATTTTTGAGTGAGCAGTATGTTACTATTATTTTTCATCTTGTTTTTATTTCAGGTGCTTTTCTATACTGAGGAGGGCAATGCCATCTGTTTTATTTCTACCGATTCCTATTTTTGCTCCATGCCTGTCAGTCATGTAGCTGTATAATGAAATCAGGGCAAACGAGATTCCCTTTTGTATTCACCGCCAAGTTTGGTAGGGGTGAGGTCTGGTCTTTCTGCATTTTAACAACTTATTTGTTACTTTAATATCTGTTTGAAATCATTTGCTAAATGAAAATATAAAAATTGCTAAAATTAAAGTGTCTATAAGAGGAAAGATAGCTCAAACTATACATTAAGTACTTGCTCAAAATAACACCCTCTATTAATATGTAAGTAAGGTATAAATACTAATAATCAAATGGTTTATATTAATTGTGTGAATTAAATTTTAGAAATGAAATCAGAAAGTTAATATCATTAAAGAAAGAAAGTTGATAATTCTAGGTCCAGGTTTCTAATACCATGGGTCAGATCAACCCTGTGCTTTGCTGTCCAGATCCCATTCATAGAAAAGCTTGTTACCCCAGCTGGTGGGAAAGCTGTCGGTAAACAAGCTTTCACCCTCAGCCCTTTCAGAGACTGCCTCTGCCCAAGAGTGGCCTAAATCTCACCCCTTCTTGGGTGACCCACTCAGTGGCTAATCTCTGCAAAGGGAGTCCAACCCAGACAACTTGGAGAGGCTGATGTAGCTCCTGAATGTCATTGCCTCTGTGTGACTGAGACTGCCCGAAGCTTTGTTGATTCTGCATTAACAGCTCTACCCTCTGCCCGATCTTGCATCCTTGCCCTTGTTTCCATAGGTGTTGATCCTTAAAAAAATACCCTACGTGCTAAACTCTTTCTTAGTCTGCTTTCCCCATCCCAACCCAACCTCAAAAAAAAAATCGATGCATCCTCTAAATTTACACACGTTTTTATTTTATAAAATGTTTATGTGTCAATTTTCCTGGGAGAAGGTCTTCCTAGTCGCCCTTTCTATCCTAAATATAAGTACTATTCTTCTACAGCGCGTTGAAGATCATCTGGTTACCTGGAAGAAATGAAATGCTATTATTTTTAGCCTTTGAATAAATTCTGCACCGCGACTAATGTGCACATATCAGCTATTCAATTGCTATCAGATTATGAATGGGCAAAAAATAAAAGCAAATCAATGAATGTTTAAAAGGCAAAGAGCCCCCTGCTGAGCTAAAAAACGATAAATGACTGAACCATAAACTTTGGGAAAAAAAAAAAAAAAAAGACATGATATTCTTTGTGGCCAGGAGACCGTTTCAGGCCGTCCTTTTCAGTTTTATAATTTTTTAAAAGGACACATGAAAACACACCAAGGTGATGATACTCCTTGAAATTTTTTTAAAAGATTATGATACACTTTTGAAATTGTGTGCGTGATGTCTTGCCTAGAGCCCTGCAGAATCTCTTTTCAAATTCATAAAGAAAGTCCCCGAGGATGTTTCACAGTGTGAGGATGCACCGGCTCCTTTCCCGACAGGTCATTACTGCGCATCATGCTGGGATTGAGTACAGGAGTGGAGACTGGCTGCTCTCCCTGCCTCTTCTGTAAATGTATTTGGGATTTAAGCTTTGGAATCTTAAATGTCCACAAGAGCTCAAAGGGTACTTGCTGATTGATTTGCACGACAGGACAGGGCTGACACAAGAATTGCAGTCTAGTTCAGCAGGATTGCACTCAGAGTCCTTGGCAAAAGTCACATTGCGTGAGGTTGAGTACCATGCAGCTAGGACCGCCTGCTGCAGTTTTCTGTGACTTGATGAGACGTAGGATTTCTTTGTTCCCCCTTTGTAAATTTTGTAATTAAAAGCAATTTCTTCAAAAGGAAAAATTTAACTGGGAAAGAAAGCTTCTACCAAGCTCTGACAAAAGAGGAGAACCAATATAGAGAAAATGAAACCATAGGGAGGCATATGCTATGTGTCTAATTAGTCTGCAGCCTGCGAGGCTGAGCTATATCACCGGAGAGAGCAGGCTCGCCACAAAGCTCCTTCCTCCCTTTAATGATGATACACTTTCAATCCTTAATGTCCTGGAAAATGTTAAGGCACACAACTCATGGCTTTATGTCATAGAGTCAGGAAGTCTGGGAGGGAAAGTATGCTTTTTAATTAATATTATGTTTTTAAAAATTATGTTTTTTCCTCTGTTGGGCTAATTATAAGACATTTTTTAAATGTGTACAAATACAGAAAAATGAATGAAAATCCATTAAAACTCCACTATGGAATGTACAGTAAGGACAACCTGGACTCTCCTACGAATTCACAGGTAGAACCCCAGAGAGTCCAAATCCACTAAAAATATTACACTAATATCACAACTGAAGTTGTTTTTCTTTTAATTTTGCCAAGCTTTAATTAATAACATTCATTAGTCAGGTAGAATGGGCGACTTCTGAGCACATGCCCCAAACCCATAATCCTTAAAAAGTAATATCCAGACCTCCAGTCCATCCCATGTAGACATGTACTTTATTCTGGACATTGATGTGAGTTTTATAGAATATTTAATTTTTGTTTTCATATCCTCAGGAGAAATTTTATTTATATTAATAGAAATGGATTCACAGGATTACTTTGATCTTTTAAAATATCCAAATTACTAAATCTGTCATCATAAACGTAACTCATTTTTAAACTTTAAGTTTGTGTTATTTGTTATTTTTTTTCTTTTGGTTGATTTCTTTTTCTTTTTTTTAAAGGCAGGAAACATGGTACAATATTCTTATTTTCAAGGTCTTTCTCATGTACAAGCAGAGTTGAAAACATTTAAACATTTTAAAACACAAACAACTAATAAATTATTTTCTTATGTTGTTGAGTTGTCTGAAAAATTTCCCAAGGAAGGGTGCCGCCTATGGCTCAGTGGGTAGGGTGCCAGCCCCATATACCAAGGGTGGCAGGTTCAACCCCAGCCCCTGCCAAACTGCAACAACAATAAAAAAAAATAGCCTGGTGTCATAGCAGGCACCTATAGTCCCAGCTACTTGGGAGGCTGAGGCAAGACAATCCCCTAAGCCCAGGAGTTGGAGGTTGCTGTGAGCTGTGTGATGCCATGGCACTCTACTGAGGGCAATAAAGTGAGACTCTGTATCTACAAAAAAAAAAAAAAAAAAAATCCCAAGGGAATTTCTCATAGTTTTAATAAATTAAAAAGAAAAATTAATATTGAAATGAGAAATTGATATTTCTCATAGTTTTAATAAATTAAACTTATAATGTGAAACTAGAATTCTCTTAAATATTCTAAAACCTAGTAAAATTTCAAAAATATTGCATACACCTAAAATGGTTATGCAATTATACACTTTAATTTAAAATTACAGGAATTTAAAAATGGCATGACTCCCTTTAATTCTAGTTGGGCAATTCTCTTCAAGTTATAGGGACAAACAGCAAATATTCTCTTTTTTTAACTAAAGAATATTAATGCTGTAAATTTTAGTTTCTTACATTTTTTTTATTTTCAGTTCCAAATCTAAGATTGAAAAATGTGTTCTCAAAGATCACCTATATATCTGTCTAACAAGGGTACAAGTGAACTTTTCTAGAACTAGAATATAAATGTTTTGACACAATGACTATGCAAATGACATGAAATTTATGTGAACCAGCTTGATGAAAGTTTTTCAAAATGTATATGAAAACACTACACTGTACCCCATGTTTGCATTAATGTATACAGCTATCATTTAATAAAAAAAAAAGAAAAGAAAAATGTGTTCTCCTTTCCCCACTAAGAAACTTTATATTTTTGTTTTAATTTGAAATATTAACCTTCAAAAACTCCAAATAGTGGACCCTTGAAAAATGTGGGCGTTAGGAGTGTTGACCCCTGCGGTTGAAAATCTACATATCATTTTTGACCTCTCAAAAACTTAACTATGAATAGCCTACCATAACCAGAAGCTTTACTGATAAAATAATTAACACATTTTATGTGTTGTATCTCCATATAACATACTGTGTTATTAAAATAAAGTAAGATAGATTAAAAACGTTATTAAGAAAATCACAAGGAAGAGAAAATATGTTACTATCATTTAGTGGAAACAGAGCATCATAAAGTCTTCATCTCATCTTCTTCACGTTGAAGAGGCTGAGGAGGAGGAAGAGGAGGGGCTGGACTGGCTGTCTCAGGGTGGCAGAGGTGGGAGAAATTCCATGCGTAAGTGCACACACAGCACACGCAGCACAAGCCTGTGTTATTCAAAGGTCAACTGTATCTATAGATTATCATGGCCCTGGACTCCTCTGCAGCTACACACAGAGGCCTACAGCTTCTATCCAGGCTGATGGCTTAATTGAACTTTGCATTTCATTGTCTTTGGAGATTAGATAAATACCTCTTCTGCCAAAGCCTAAAGAGAACTTTTACATACTTCCTAAGATTGTGTACCTCTTTTGGATATTAAATATTTGGCTCATTTTGAGACATTTCTTTGTATTCTGTCAATTAGGTCCAACATACAATGCATTCCCCCAGGAAACAACAATTCCTATGCCTCGGATGCTGATGCCCTGAGAAGAGACATGAGGAAAGGCACTATCTAGCCTTGCCCAGAACATACCACGCTGAGTTTCTCTTCTGTTTGAATAGGCTAAAAATTCAACACAGGTAGCTTTAGTAGGGAGGTGGGCTTGAAGGGGATAATGTTGCTTTTCTTTTCTTTTCTTTTCTTTTTTGGAGGTTGCTGTAAGCTGTGATGCCACAGCACTCTACCCAGGGTGACAGCTTGAGATTCCAAGTTGGGCTCAAGTGATCTTCTTGCCTCAGTTATTCTATTTTCAGCAGAGACAGGGTCTCACTTTTGCTCAGGCTGGTCTTGAACTCATGAGCTCAAGCAATCTACCAGCCTCGGCCTCCCAGAGGGCTAGGATTACAGCTGTGAGCCACCATGCCTGGCCAATAATGCATTTTTTTGAAATGGGATTTAGCATTTTCAGTTTGGGGTAACTAGTATGGGGGAATTTTTTAATGTTGCACTATGATAACGTGTCATAAGGATTATGTGCATCCGTGGCAGCAATAGAAAGCATAAAAGATCATGAATCTTTTGGAAAACCTCCTCCTAAGGCCTTCTTACTATTACCATCTTCCAACATAGCATTTCGATTGCATTCATAATAAATAGAGAAATAGTCATCACAGGTATTCTTCCCATTTTAACTTAAGGCACACAGCTTCTTGCTGTATATTTCACACATATATTTTTCCAAGAGTACAGAAAAATGTATCTGTCCCTCTAGAAAAAGCAATAGTCCATGCTAGATGAACAGTGAGAACTGTCAGTCCTCCGCTGGGTAAGGGGACAACAGGACTTTGTGGGATCTGAACAGACCTGGGAAGTAGAACCTCCTGCTGAGATTCAGCCATCGCTTATTATGTAGGATACAGACCCAGCATTTCCAGAAACATGGAAATGTATGGGAAATCACCCTCCATTATACTATAAGTTCAAATTTTTAATACCACATTATTCAGAATAAGCCAATTGCACTAATAAAATTTATTCAGGCCCCAGGCAACTAGTTTGCCTTTGAGTGTCCTTTACTTCAACACACTGCCCGCTTTCTAACAAGCATTATTCCAGCGCCAGAAGGGGCCGACTGCCTGCCTGCCTGCCTCAAAAATTCTGTAATAGTCATTTCGGTAAGTTGCGATTATTGTTTTCACGCTTTTTTTGTTAAAACGCCTCTGCCAAGTTAACATAATAAATTATTTTAAGCTAATATGTATATAAATAATCTTACACCCTATTAGGAATAATTAGACTCTTTCCCCTCAATCACCAATCACCTAATTCTACTTTCTGTTTCTTCAGCGTCCAGAACAAATATCTTCTCCTCTGTGAAGAGTCTCTAATGGCATGATTCAGTTTCTTTTCTCTTTACCTCCACACTCATAGCACTCATCATTCCTCAAATCTGACAAATTGCCATGAAATGAAGAAGCCTCAGGCAGTTTACTGGTTCAAGGAGGACTGGAATGTGTGGCGTGGACCTGGCCCCAACTGCACGTTAGAGTCAGACCAAGCCAAACTCAGCCAAGATGAGATGACTTCAATCTACCTGCAGATAAGAGACTGAGAAAACAAGATCACCACACATTTTTGAGTGTTATGCAATAGCTAACTGATACAGCTGTTTAGAGTCCTAACACAATTCTTAAGGGATCTTTTGAGGGCACTATGTTTCTGGAGATTAAAGCACTAAAATAAAAGTTTAAGTTTTGAGAAATAAAAAGAAGAAAATAACATACTTTGATTTTGCCTGAAACTGATCCTTGAAAAGAATAACTGCTCATTTTGGAAAGATATGTAAGTCATCTTTAAGTCCATGAGATTATTATTACTCTGAAAGAAGTTATTTCATGCTATAGAAAGAAATTTGACAATTATCACTTATTTTCCAGATGGAAAAAAAGACTTTAAAAGATTTAATTCCATTCACTGATATACATTTTTGAGCCTTTAATAAACATTAAATACAAAATAAAGAAACCCAGAGACACACGGTTGCGGAAGTAGGAACAGATCGTGAGTTTGCTTAGAAAACGTCCCTGAATAGATTTTGGGTAAAGTCTGGGGATGGGAATCAGCAACATAGAAAGTAACCGGGTACCCTCACTGGTCAAGGTAACAGTTGAGGATAAAGTTGGGTATCATCTTCCAGAAAGAATCTGTAGAAAGGAGGAAGGGGAGGCTGAAGATAGAATTCTGGACAACAGTGACATTTAAATGTGAGCCAGGACTGGCCATAGACTAAGAAGAAAAACGTTAATAATCAAGGTCACAAAAGGTGAAAGAGCAAAGAATTGTAATTAGGGCAATCGGCAGCATCAGACACTTAGGGAAATGTGAGCTATATAACAAAGAAAATTTTTCATTTGTTTTGGTAATTACAAATTCACCGATAATTTCAGTTATAGAAACTTCACAATGGGAAGGGACAGCAAGCTGTATTACAGTGGGCTGAGGACGGAATGGGCTATTTAATGGAAAACACTCAACGGGGACAACTTTTCAGGGAACTTGACTGAATGGAAATGGGGATTAGTGATCAGAATCAGTTCCTAGCACACTCAAGAAACCTCAGTCAAATTCCTGAGTCTACATTTACTAAATGTGCATTTTTAACGAAGTTTTCTAAACTTTCTAAGCCTTCATTTCCTCAGGTGGCAAGTAGGGCTGATATTATCTCCCTTGTTGATTTCATGGATTTGGAAAAATATAAAAATCCCACAGGGACTAGCAAAAAGTAGATACTCAATAAACAGTGGCTGTCTTTATCACTGTTGTTATTGTTATTGTTATTATTGCCGTGGTGCAAAGAACAGTATATAACATTTCTCTCATTTCAGAGTCAGAGAGAACGATTTTCTTTAGTAACAGTAACAGCTAGTCACCGGCATCTAAGGCCAAGGTACAGCTTATTCTTTTTGTCACAATCTGGGAAATACTGTCAGATCTCCTAACATTCACTCCTCATCACCCACACACATCCATACCACCACCATGTATTCCTAATACTCCATAAATACTCCATTATATATATGTACACACACACATATGTATGTCTTGGGTCCTAAGTAAAAAATTTTAATGTGAAGTTTATCTCCTGTTTTTCTAGTCCATGTCTTCCACATTCCTAAGGCTCAGTCAAATGACATCACAGAATCCTTTTTCCTTGGGTATCTCGGAACATTCCCTGCTCTCTTCTCGATCAGATCATTGGTATGCTTAGCTATGTTTGTCCTTGTGAGAGCAGAAAAACCTCCAATTACCTGGCATTATTACTTGGCAAAGAAATACTGCACTGACTCATAAACCAGCATCTTCTCTCTGTTTCCCTCTTAACAAAAATACCCTACAGACAAATGGAGAGGCTTGCCTAAAACATTCGCACAAATTGTGGCTAAGACCGTATTATGATGCTAATTTTCACTTACTTTTTTTCTCCTCTATTCATTTGATTTCAAAATACACACAAGTGATTCGTTTAAGAAATATGAGTTCTATATAAATTTATAACCTTAATAATAATATTTAAAGAACAAAACAATTTCTATCCTTTTGGACTAGAAGTAGCATAAGTGAACGTTTAATCGTAATTTTTGTATTGGCACGTGTGTCGTAGTCAGGTGAAATATCTCTAACGAGTCCTTCTATTTGTGAGATCTCAGTTGCTGTGTTTCCTTTTCTGTTTCTGATTTTATTTATTTGCATCTCCTCTCTTTTTTTCTTAGTCTAGCTGAAGTTTTGCCAATTTTGTTTATCTTGTCAAAAAATCAACTTTTGGTTTTGTTGGTCTTTTGTATTTTTTTTTTCTCTACTTCATCTATTTCTGCTCTGATTTGTATTATTTTCTCTCCCACTAATTTGGGGTTTGGTCTGTTCTTGCTTTTCTAGTTCCTTGAAGCATATTACCAGGTGTTTATTGCTATAAACTCCCCTGTCCCTGTTATCACTGCTTTTCTTTTATCTCATAGATGGTGGTGTGTTGTATTTCTGTTTTCAGTTCTTTCAAGAAATTTATTAATTTCCGTCTTAAATTTGCTTTCCTGCCTAAGCAAGATCCAGGCTCAATCTCTACTAAAGATTGAAAAGAAGGCTAGGTATCATGGCTCACACCTGTGGTCCCCAGTCTCAGGAGGCTGAGGCAAGAGGATCATGTGAGCCCAAGAGTTTGAGGTTGCTGTGAGCTGAGATGTCACAGCACTCTACTCAGAGTGACAAAAGTGAGACTGCTTCTTAATAACAAATACATTTTCCATCTTAATTTCTTCATTGACCCATTATTCATTTAGGAGCATGATGTTTAACTTCCATGTGTTTGTGTGTTTCCCAAAGTTCCATTTGTTACTGATGCTAATTTTATTCCATTGTGATCAGAGAAGATACTTTTTTGAATTTGTAATGATTTGTTTTGTGGCCTCAGCTATGGTCCATTCTGAAAAATATTTCATGCCCTGATGAAAGGAATGCATATTTTGCAGCAGTTGGGTGGAATGTTCTATAACATCTAGTAGGTAATTTAAAACCACTGTTTCTTTGTTGATTTTCTGTCTGGATTATCTATCCATTACTCAGAGTTATGAATGTTAAAGTCCCCTACCACTATTGTATTTCACTTTATTTCTCCCTTTGGGTGTACAATATGTGTTATATATTTGAAAGCACTGACAGTAGGTGCATAGATATTTACAATTATTATGTTCCTTTGCTGAATTGGCCCTTCTATCATCATAGAGTGAGATTTCTGGTCTTTTTTTATAGTCTTGATTTGTAGCCTTTTTTAAATCTGATATGAATATACATACTCCTGCTACTGAGTTATATAAATTTTTTGATAAATTTTGGAAATTAAATTCATATCAGACGATATGATTTGCAAATATTGTCTTCTATCTCACAGGTTTCCTTTTGCCTTTGTTGATTGTTTCTGTCGTTGTGCAGAGCTTTTTAGTGTGGTGCAGTCCCAACTGTTTATTTTTGCTTTTATTACCTGTGATCTTAGTGTCATATCCACGGAGTCATTGCCAAGACCAATGTATTTTAGAGATCTGGTCTTATACAGTATTTTAAGATTTTAATTGATTTTGAGTTATTTTTTGTGTATAGCATAAGACAAGGATCCAATTTCATTTTTTTGCATGTGGATATACAGTTTTCCCAGCACTATTTGTTGTAGGAAAGACTATCCACTGTGCATAATTTAGCACTCTTGTCAAAGATTAGTTGACTACATATGCATAGGCTGAATTCGGGGGTCTCTGTGCTCTTCCATTGGTCTATGTGTCTGTCTTTACGACAATACTATACTGTCTTCTGTATGATAGTTTTGTAATGTATTTATTTTTATTTTTTTGAGACAGAGACTCACTTTGTCGCCCTTGGTAGGGTGGCATGGCATACACTCTTGAGCTCAAGTGACCCACTTGCTTCAAGTTTTCATTTTTAGGAGATGTGGGGTCTCACTCTTGCTCAGGCTGGTCTCAAACTCCTGAGCTCAAGTGGTCCACCACCTCAGCCTCCCCAAGTGCTAGGATTACAGGCATGAGCCATTGTGACCGGCCTGCAATTTACTTTTAAAACAGGAAATGTGATGCCTTCATCTTTGTTCTTCTTTCTCAGGATTGTTTTGAATATTAAGGATTTTTGTGGTTCCATAATAAATTTTGGTATTTTCATTTCTTATTCCTCTAAAACATGTCATTAGGACTTTGACAGGATTGCATTGAGTCCGCAGATCCCTTTGGCTGGGACAAACATTTTGACAATATTAAGCCTTTTAATCCATGAACACAGGATTTATTTTTTCTATTTATTTGTGTCTCATTTCCTTCATGAATGTTTTATAGTTTTCAGTATATAAGTATCTAATTATCTGAGTTCACTTTATAGCTAAGTATTTTATTCTTTTTAGTATTTTATTCTTCTTATAAGTGGGAATGGTTTCCTTAATTTCATTTTCAGATAGCTTATTGTTTATGTATAGATATGCAACTGATTTTTACATCTAGACTTATATTTTACAACTTTAGTAAAATTTTATTAATTCTAAATGGTTTTGGTGCTGTCTTTAGAATTTATTTGTATAAATTCATGTCATCTGCAAATATAGACAATTTTACTTCTTCCTTTCTTATTGGAATTCATTTTAGTTCTTTTTCTTGCCAAATAGCTCTGACTACGACCTGCAGCACTGTGTTGAATAGGAAAAGGAAAGTGCCTTGTTCTTGGTCATAGAGGAAAAGCTTTTAGTTTTCACCATCAAATATATTAGCTATCGGCTTTTCATTTATATATAGCATTCACTAACAAGACATTTTAAAGCACATTTAGATAACATTTAGAACAAAGACAGAACTTGAGATTCTCCTAAATTACTGTCTGATTATTACTCCTATGTTAAAAAACCTTTTATGTATTTTTGCCCTAAAAATGTAATCAGTTATTTTACTAATTTATTTCCCAAAAGCCAAAGCAAGACTTCGATAAAACAGAGAGGAGAGGCTACAAGCCCAATTCAACTAGAGACAGAAATGAAAGATGTGTTCCTGGAAAAGTTTTAGTTGTAAAGTTACTAGTGAGCATATAGAACATTAAGTAGAGTTCCCTGGTATCCATCATGTCATTTCCATTCAATAGTTATTAGTTAAATAATCTTTCTAACATCTTTTAGACAGCATTGTTTTGTGTTAACCATTAATGCCTGAATTATGTTTCTATTGCCCCATGACATTATCACAAACTTAGCAGCTTAAAACAACACACATTATCTCATTTTCCATAAGGCAGGATTCTGGGCACAGGTGAACTGGGTCTTCCTCTCAGGAGTTCACCAAACCGTAATCCTAGTTTCATCAGGATGCAGTCTCATCAGAGACTCGACTGTAAATCTGATTTTTCCAGCATATCCATAAAGATTAAATCGCATTCTTTTTGGTTGAGAATTTTAAGAATTTATAATGTTCTATAAATGTTAAATATTATAGTCATTATTATTATTAATAATGAGAAGAAATTAATAAGCCATCATCTTCAAAATCACCTACCTTTATAAATTTGTGTTTGTTTTTTTCTTTTATAATCTTGCTCCTTAATCATTCAATTTTTGCCACTGCTTTATATTTTCTTTCTTTTTTTTTTTTTTTAAATAGAAGAATTTATTTGCTCACAGTTCTGGAGGCTGGAAATCCAAGATCAAGGATTGTTTTCTCCAGAAGACTCTCTCCTTGGCTTCCAGACGGCTGTCTGGCTGTCTCTACCCTGACCTCATGGAGCCTTTTCTCTGCAGGCCCATCTCTGGGGTCGCTTCCTCTTCTTCTTCTTCTTTTTTTTTTTTTTTTAATTAAATCATATCTGTGTACAGTAATGCTATTATGGGGTACAGAGTGCTGTTGCTATATACAATTTGAAATACTTTCATCGAACTAGTTAACATAGCCTTTATGTCATTATTTTAGTTATTGTGTTAAGACATTTATATTCTACATTTAGAGAGATTCACATGTACCCTTATAAGATAAACCATAGGCATAATCCCACCAATCACCCTCCCTACACCCACCCTCCACCCTCCCCTCCTCTCCCTCTCCCCTTTCCCCATATTCTGGGGCTAAAATTGGGTTATAGTTTTCCTATGAAAGCTATAAATTAGTTTCATAGTAGGGCTGAGTACATTGGATACTTTTTCTTCCATTCTTGAGATACTGTGCTCAGAAGAATATTTTCCAGCTCCATCCATGTAAACATGAAGGATGCTTTATATTTTCAATAACATTTCCCACTGTACTTAGAAATTATTCAGAGCACAGAGTTCCCAGTACTACTTGGGAAATATTTGGCACTGTAACAGGCTGTATATTTAGGATTTTTTTTTCTCCTTATTCTGTCTGATTTTCCTTCATTTTGCTCCTTCTTATCGCACTACTTCTCCATGTCTTCCTGCAATACCACATTGCGAACTTTTATCTAATTTTCAATGCACTGTCATCTGCTTGTCTTTTTTTAGTTCTGCTGCTTATCAAGTAGTTTTTTCCCTTAGAATCACTTTGCTTTGGAAACTATGCACCAGGTGTATGATGCTAACTTGTGATGCTTCCAGATGAATCTTGTTTAATTTTCTTTTTAACCTTGCTTTATATTTACAGAATAGCTCATGTTCACAAGGTATTGAACAGCAGGAGTAAAACACTTTTTAGGGGGAGAAGAATGGAAAACTACATACATAGCCTATTTTATTTATTCATAAATGTGGTGCTGCTCTTCTACAGGTGGTTATCTGCAGGTGATTACCAACAGGAAGGCACTAAAGAGTAATGGAAATTAGTGCACTCAGCACAGCAGGAAACGTTTAGACTTTTAGATATACTTTAGGAAGGATCTCTCAGTGGCTGGTCTTGCAAAGTGTGATTCTGAACAACAAAACAAAAGTTAGCATTGCAGGCATTAAGCCAATACTTCCACCTCATCCATCCAAATGTTAAAAAATAGCACTGAATTCTAACTCCTAAATATTCCTTTTCAAAATATTTAAATGTAAGAAAGACTATTCCCCAGAAGAATGAAAACATTTTCTTATTTTTATCTGAAGCTTGTTTTATCCAATATTCACTTTTCAAAATACTTTTATACATGTACATTTAAAATTTTTTAATTTTAAATTAATAAATAGGTAAACGATACTATTTCTTTTAGGTTTTATATTTTTTTAAATTTCAGGTTAATGTAAGGATACAACAACTGGGTTACAATATTTGCATTTGTTAGATAGAGTTCCTCTTGTAAGCCTGAGTATTTTTAAGCTTGGAAATATTGATTAAAAACTAAATTGTTGTGCCCAGGAGTTCCACAAAGACCACACTGCCAAACAAGTCAAATTTACAGCAAAGTCCTTTTATTGAAGAGCCAGCCAGTGACCGCCTCAGTGTCCCAACATAGGGTTTCTGAGAGTAGCCCAAGTGCTTAGGAGGTCGGGGTTTTTTTGTTGTTGTTGTTTGTTTGTTTGTTTGTTTGAGACAGAGCCTCAAGCTGTCACCCTGGGTAGAGTGCCATGACCTCACGGCTCCAACTCCTGGGCTCAAGCGAGTCTCCTGCCTCTGCCTCCCAAGTAGCTGGGACCACAGGCACCCACCACAGCACCTGGCTATTTTTTGGTTGCAGCCATCATTGTTGTTTGACGGGCTTGGCTGGACTCGAACCCGCCACCTTAGGTGTATGTGGCTGGTGCCTTAGCCACCTGAGCCACAGGTGCCGAGACAAGAGGTCGGGTTTTTAAGGCTTGGTCTGCATCCTGGTTGGCAGGCAAGCTGTCTAGGTGCATTTGGGTAGGATAGCAAACAAGCATTGTACAGAAGAAGAATTTTGTGGTTAGTTAGCTGTATATCATACATTTGTTCTAATATTTTCCCCACCTGGTATTTCTTAAGGGTCAATCTGGGGATAGTTGGTACTTCCTGGTTCATTTCTCGGGGAATTAGTCAAGCAAGAAGTTAGTGAGTACTTTCCCATCTATCTTGGAAGTGAATCAGACTTACTCCATTTTCTTGAGGGCTTGCAGCCCAGAAATTTACCAGGAGTTAACTGATATTTTTCCATTATAGCTTAGACCTAACAAAATTATGTCTTATTTGTTATAATGGGAAGAATTTGAATATGATGGCTGGTACCAGAAATCAAGTGAAGAGGTCAAACCAAAAGAAAAAAAAATGCAAGTATACCTCCTTTTTGCTTTATTATGCTTCACTGATAATTGTGTTTTTCTACAAAGGAAAGGTCTGCAGTAATCCTGCATCAAGCAAGTCCGTCACCACCATTTTTCCAACAGTGTCTATGTGACGTTTTGGCATTTTGGCATTTTTCACAGTATTTCAAGCACTATTTTATCTGTTATGGTGATCTGTGATTAGTGATCTTTGGTATTACTGTCAGGCCTGCCTAGAGCTTCCCTGATCCCCCAGTTTCCAGGGTCTACAATGAACGCTGGTAATGAGTCAAGTGGATGACAGAGTGACCACAGTTACAAAGCAATCCCACACACAACACTTCATGAAAAGAAAATGTGTCTTCGAGGGAGAGAGGGCTCCTTTTCTGGAGAAAGACCCTGAGGTCTGAGCACATACCATATTCTATATGCTCACTAGTTAGTCCTGCCTCTCTCCTGGCAGGACTGGTTGGTCTTTCCTGCCTTTGTGGTGGTTGACGGGTTGATTATATAACAGGTTACATAACAGATGGGTTATATAATAGTTTCCCATCTTATGCGTATGTCTTCCCCATAATCCTTGATGAAAACTCCACCCAGGATATGCTAATTAGATGGTAATGAGCCCTAGGTTAGTTAAAAGTCACTAGGAGTTCCTTACTTTGTATATTCGCACTGGGGAACAGTTTCTACTGCAACTTGGTTTCTGACTACAATTTGGGTCCCACTCTCCACCCTTAGCCACTTCCTCTCCACCTGTTTACCCTCCTCTCCAGACCAAAACATTACTCTTATAACTGTTTTGTGGCATCACAAATTACACCTACATAAGAAAGTCAACTTAAAAAATATGCATGTTTCACCATTCTGTCAATCAAACATTCTCATCTCTCACTCTCTCTTTGGGCCTTCCTCTTCCCAGAGACATACCAATATAGAAATTAGGCCAATTACTAATCCACAGTGGCCTAAAAGTATTCAACTGAAGGAGTCATATTTCTCTCGCTTTAAGCTAGAAATGATTGAGCTTAATAAGGAAGACATGTCAAAAGCCAAGATATTCTGAAAGGTAGATTTCCTGTGCACATTACCCAATTTATAAAAGCAAAGAAAGAGGTTTTGATTTCTTCTCTTCCTCCTGTTTTGTTTATTTATTTTTTATTTTAAAATTCTAAGGAGTTACAGATGTTTTTGTTACATGGATATACTGTATGATTCTAAAGTCAGACCATGCAGTGTGCCCATCAGTAGGACAGTATTCATTCTACCCAATAGGTAAATTTTTTGGCTTTTTTTTTTTTTTTTACATGATGTCATGCTGTTGCCCTAGCTAGAGTGCAGTGGCATCATCATAGCTCACTACAATCTCCATCTCCTGAGCTCAAGCAATACTCCTGTCTCAGACTCCCTAGTATCTGGGACTATCAGCATACCTTACTATGCCTAGATAACTTTTCTATTTTTGTAGAGACAGGGTCTCATTCTTCTTTTTTTTTTTTTTTTTTTTTTTGCAGTTCTTGGCCAGGGCCAGGCTTGAACCCATCACCCCTGGCATATGGGGTGAGTGCCCTACTCCTTGAGCCACAGGTGCTGCTCCAGGGTCTCATTCTTCCTCAGGCTGGTCTATTTATTTATTTATTTATTTAACAAATGATATCTGTGTACATTAATGCAAACATGGGGTATAGTGTAGTGTTTTCATATACAATTTGAAATATTTTCATCAAATTGATTAACATAGGCTTTATGTCATTTACTTAGTTATTGTGTTAAGACATTTATACTCTAGTTTTAGAAAGATTCACTTATACCCTTATAAGACAGACCATAGAGGTGATCTTTCCAATCACCCTCCCTCTACCCATCTGCCCTTCTCCCCTGCCCTCCTCCATCCCCTCCCCTGCCCTCTCCCCATTTTCTTGGGCTAGAATTAGGTTGTAGGTTTCATTTGAGAGCTATAAATTAGTTTCATAATAGGGCTGTGTACATTGGATACTTTTTCTTCCATTCTTGTCATACCTTGCTAAGAAGAACATTTTCCAGTTCCATCCATGTAAACATGAAGGAGATAAAGTCTCCATCTTTTTTTAGGGCTGCCTAGTATTCCATAGTGTACATATACCACAGTTTATTGATCCATTTGTGGATCGATGGGCACTTGGGCTTCTTCCACGACCTGGCTATTATGGTGGTGAGAATGCAAACTAATACTCTTCTTTTGGAAAGACATCTGGAGAACACTTAGAGAACTAAAAATTGACCTGCCATTCGATCCTACAATTCCTTTATCAGGTATATACCCAGAAGATCAAAAATCACATTACAATAAAGATATTTGTATTATAATGTTTATTGCACCCCAATTCATAATATTCAGGCTGGTCTTGAACTTCTGAGCTCAAGTGATTGTCCTGTTTTGGACTCCCAGAGTGCTAGTATTACACACACAAGTCACCATGCTGAGACTAATAGGTAAGTTTTCATCCTTTAGCCTTCTTCCATCCTCACCTCTTCTTAGTTTCCAACATCTTTTCTGTCTCTTTGTACCTGTGCATTTTCACTGTGTAGCTCCCATTTAACAGTGAGAACATGTGGTGCTTGTTTTTCCATTCCTGAGATACTTCACTTAGGATAATGGTCTCGAGTTTCATCCAAATTACCACAAAAGACATTATTTCATTCTGTTTTATGACTAAGTAGTACTCCAAAAGCTTATTTGATAAAACAGTGACAGGGTTTGAAAGGATTGACTCCAACTTCCAATGAAATGGTATAGCAAATAAAATGCTACCAAACAGTATGACATGCTACAGAAAAATCCGTCATAAAAGGAAGTGTCAACTGATGCAGTAAACTTAATAATTGTCTTGTACTAATAATTGTACTAAGTTGCCACAACCTTCAGTGAATACTACCTTGGTCAGCAGCAACCATCAATATTGAAGCAAGACCCTCCACCAGCAAAAAGGTTACTACATGCTAAAGGTTCAGGTGGTCATTTGGATTTTTAACAATAAAGCATATTTTAATTGAATAATGTGCATTTTGAAGATATAATGTCATCATTCACCTAATATACTATAAACATAACTTTTACATAAACTAGAAAATCAAAAATTACTGTGACTCGCTTTACTGGGATAATCATGTTATTGCAGCGATCTAGACGCAAATCTGCAAATCTTTATGGTGTGCCTGCGTCTCCCTCTCATACACGTACACAGACTAAATATATATTTCTATGCTTTCCCCAGTGTATATTTTGAATATACAATTGCTACTAATTGTATATTAAAAAACATTATGATAAATGTATTTGGGAGATGCTATAAGAAAATGGCATCTAATAAATTTCCATCTAAGAAAATAAATTTTTTTTCTGTCATGATCTGGCAATTTTATTCATATTTTCTTAAATACCTTCAGTTTCTCAGTTTGCTTTACTTCAGAAGACCATTTCCTATAGCATTGGGTTCTTCTATTTTTGTGTTTTATGGCATTTTAATTTTTTCAAAAGAGAAATTGCTTCCTTAGACTGTCCACTCATTGACCCTAGTTTCACCATGAAAGTCTCCAGTATAAATCTGCTTTATACAACTATTCAAAACATTTCAACTAAAGACATATTTAGGTAAAATGTATAGAGAACTTCTTTCAACAGGGGCAGTAGTTACTGATGACAGAAGAACAAGGAAGACAAGACAGCTAAAAAATCCAATGAAGACGACATACATGGGGTGATGCCTGTGGCTCAGTAAGTAGGGCACTGGCCCCATATACCAAGAGTGGCAGGTTCGAACCCAGCCCCAGCCAGCTAAAAAAAAAAAAAGACCTAAATAAGGATGACATGCAAAATGAATACATGATCACTCATACTTTTAACAGACATTTTTACTACCTATTATAATGGAAAAAATAGTCCAAAAAAAGAAAAAAAAAATCCTGTGATCAGGATAATCTAGTGAGGGAGAAGAAACAAAACCAAAGATAAATTGGTTTCTAAAGTAAAAGAAAAGATGTCAGTAGCATGGAAAGGTGAAGTTGGTAAGGTTTGGACAGAAGTTAAAAAAAGGATTAAGAGGGAATTATTTTAATAACCAAGGAGCTAGTCTAGAAAGAGATGGATCATGAAGATTTTTGATTAAAAAAAAATACATACTCTGTAATGTAATCTCAATCTGCCCAACTAATCTTAAAATGGAAGTGTTTCACTAGCATCACAGAAATCACAATTTGCTCTTTCATAATACAAAGCATTGAATTCTGATTAATATTAGAATAGATTGTGAAAAGACACTTGCACCCAGGAGAAATTCAGGAGTGTCTGAGTTACTTAATGTCATTTACATTTTTAAATACTAGCTATGAAAGTTAAACAAGAAAAAGTAATTCCTGCCCTCCAATACTTCACAATCTAGAAAGTAATAAGATGACGAAAAGAGAGACAGAATAATGTGCGGAGTTTTGGATACTGTGGACGCACACACACAAAGGGTACTAAGACTGCTGGGTCAGCAGGTGCCTAATCTCAGTTGTTAGTGTGTTCTTGCCTGAGAATGACCAACACATTAAAAGCGAGGTGAGTAAGAAACGAGGTTGATTGAGAAAGAGCAAGATACTAAGGAGAGACTCACTGCCATGATGAGAGGCTCTGAGTATTGTCCTCAGGAGTCTTATAGTATCGAGATTGGGCTCTCCATGAGGTTCAGATGTCACCACTGAAACACTCTGATAAACATTTAATGACATGATAATTAGTCTTAGATTACTCTCCGTCACTTTCCAAATCCCAGTGAGCCTGGGCTAGGGAATTCTCTGAATTTTTTCGCAGATTAGCAGGTGGCCCTCCTTGCCCCAAATATGGCAGTTGCTTGGAGCAGGATCAAGAGTGGGGCAAAACCAAGAGGTGCTGGTCCTCATCCTTCTTCCTAGGTGGGCAATTACCCAAGGCAGCACCAGGCAGGCACCCACCTTTGACCTTTGAGAGCTGGAATTCCTCACTATCTACCTAATAAGACCACAAGGAGAATAGAAGGGCCTTATAAGTTAAATGGTGTATGTGGGAATATTTAAGGGAAAAGTTATATCTTAATGCATTTATATTACTAGTAATAATAATTTTATAAGTTTAAAACTAATATTTAATTATTAGTCATAAATAAATTAACAATTAAATTAAAGTAGGATTATAGACAAAGAAAAACAGAAATAGGAAAAAACTTGACTTGAGAAGAAACCCTAGTTTTTAGTAGAAGGTACTGCAGAGACCTGTCCCTTTTAAGATTTTAAAGGTTGTCTTGTTGAAAACTTTTCCCTTTCTCTACAGTGCTTGTGGCCATCATGGCTACACGTCTCTATGGAGGCTTTTTGGTAGGGTGAGGCTGCTAGTTCCGGAAAGTTTTTTTGGAGAATTAAAAATATAAAATGTTTAAACTTTATTGAACACAATAAAAATTGCTTCAGACCAAATAAGAGAATAAAATATCTCTCTTTTTTTTTTTTTGTGACCTTAATTTGGCCAGAGGACTCTATCTGTGTCAACACAAGGCTTTCAAGATATCAAAAAATCACATGTGTGATTTGCAAGCTAGTCCGACTGGGCTATTTCCCTGAAGTCCTACTCCTGGACTATTTAACTCTCTAGACTCTGTTTATATTGAGATCATAATACTTCAAAACAATAAAAGTAACAAGCAAATCCATACAATTTAATGTAGTTAAAAAATGAGTTAAAAAAACACAAGCACAACAAGAACCATGATGAGATTGTTTGTCTTGCCTTCATGAGACTTATGATTAAAACACTGATGGGCTCGGCGCCTACAGCTCAACCGGCTAAGGCGCCAGCCACGTACACCTAAGGTGGCGGGTTCGAATCCCCAGCCCGGACCCGCCAAACAACAATGATGGCTGTAACCAAAAAATAGCCGGGCGTTGTGGCGGGCGCCTGTGGTCCCAGCTACTTGGGAGGCGGAGGCAGGAGACTCGCTAGAGCCCAGGAGTTGGAGGTTGCTGTGAGCTGTAATGCCACGGCACTCTACGCAGGGGGACAGCTTGAGGCTCTGTCTCAAAAAAAATAAAAAAATAAAAAATAAAACACTGATGAATGAAATATATACAGGGCTGACCTGGTGTTCGAGGCGGCATACTAGAAGCCTCACAAAGATAGGTATGCTGTGTCCTGAATCCCTCACTGCTCTTTAAAAACCATTTCTTTACCTCTTGCCTGTCTACTATTTCCTATTTCCCCATATTTCCAATGGCCTCTCTGCCCCACAACCCTCTAGAAAAGAACACATAGCGTGTCGGGACTGGTTCCCAACAATAAATCTAACCACAAAGTAGGGAAGGAGAAAATACATATTACTTCATGAGGAAATACCTTTCTTGAATGCAGGTTGCATCAAAGTGGACATGTTACGTCAGTAGTTTACAGGTGGTTCAGAATTGTGAGAATCAAGCACATTTAAGGGACATCGAAAGGAGATGCCTTGGGAGAATTTCCACTTTTCACATTGGATGAGGGGGAAACTTCCCTTTTACAGCTGAAGGTCTGACGAAAAATCAACTCACAATAAAGCAGATTAATAAAAGAAAAATCGCACAAACTCATCTTAATGTGTACACACGGGAGCCCTCACAAAATGAAGACTCATTCTTTAAAGAGGTACGGAGTTTTTAAAGAATGGGGGCTTAAAGACAGAAAAACAGATTTTTGGCAAGAGGGAGGAAGAGGCTTGGACAGCCAGCAAAGATGGTCTTTTATGTCAATGAAATCTTAAATGTAGTACCCCTCAGAGAGAATAGACAGTAAATGTTTCTTTCAGACCTTAAAGTTGTCACACTCCCCATTAATCTTTTCCAGACTGGGGAGGACAGACCTGGTTACATTCTCCACTGATGTAAATTCCCTCCCCCACACACAGACACCCACACAAAAGACAGCTTTGCAGTTTCATTTCTATCTGTGAGACTCATGGCACCTATCTCATAAGTATGGCAAATAAATATATTTGGGCACAAAATATCTCTAATTCCCTTACATGCCTTCCAAAGGGCGTCTGAATTCATCTTGCACGCAGTAGAACTGAAAGTAGCAGATTCAGTTATTCACTGCAACAGCCTTGTTTTAAGAATTGAGTTTTACCAGATACTCATTTATATATGATATATAACCATAGCCTAATGAAAGGAGAAAAACTTTAAAAATAAGAAAGATAAAATAAAAAGAGATGCTACTTTTTGGAGGGTAGAAATGAAATAATGTTACAGAGAATGGGGTCTCAGAGAGGGGAAAGAGGGAGCGCCTATCTAGCTAGAGTGATCATGAAATGCTGCTCTGAGGAGGTGACATTTGTTCAGGTGAATGAAAAGATCTAGAGTCATGTAAACACCAACACAAAATTTCAAAGGACAGTAACTACCAAGGGCACACAGGATAGATTCATGCAAGATGTGCGTGCCAGTGATGACACTGTACAAGTGACAATGAATTATTCTCAGTTGCATTTCAATGTCAGGATCCTGGGACTAGAGTGGCCTCATGGCACTGCTGGACTGTGTTGCCCCAGGGTGTTAAAAAGGCTCTCCCGCCCTGTTTAGTGGAGAATGCAGGGGATTTGTGGAACCTGAAATTGGACAGATTTTCAAATAGCAGTTTACTTACCTGGGGTTCAAATTAGCAAGGAAAAACATGACAAGTGGGTGGATTCCTAAGAACGCAGGAATTTGCCACTCAAACTTTGGACTAATAGCAAAGCCTTTGTATGCGGCCTTGAAAGAGGCAGATGTGGGGCTCCTTATCTGAACCACAATGATCAGAATGCCTTTGAAAAACTAAAGCAGAACTTATAACACCTATAACTGCTCCCATGTTGGGTTTGCCTTCCTTGCAGAAATTTAAACTAAATGGTCATGAAAAAGAAGGCATGAACCTTGGAATCTTAATGCAGGTGAAGGGAGAGAGCCAACAGTACATGGCATACTCACCAAGCCACCGAACAACATGGTGAGAGGATGGTCTCCTTGCCTCTGAGCAGTAGCAGCCACTAGTGAGTTGTTTTTAAAGACTGTGTCTGTTCTCAATCCTGCCACTCTGATAGCAGTTGAAGAGAATGAGCCTCTGCGGCATGACTGTTTAGAGGCTGTGGAGGCTGTCTGCTCTAGCAGGGGGATTAGTCAGATCAGCCAATGCCAGAGCCAGGTTGGGATCTTTCACTGACAGGAACTTATCCAGAGAAAAAAGATAAATATTTATATGGACCCTAAAATAAATGATCCCACAGGACACCAAGATATGTGTATTCATCAGCTCCTTTCCTCCATACAGACTGATAACAGACTCTTTTTGTATCAGAGGTAACCCAGCAAGTAAGCAAAGGCCTCATCTAGAACAGAAACTGCATGCATCCTGGAATTGATTCAGGAGACTTATCTAAAATGGAAAAGGTGTTGCTAGTTGCCCTCCTCCAAATAAGGGTAGCCCCTACAAACAGGCTTAAGTTAAGCCCTTAAGAAATAATTTCTGGGAGCCCCTCCCTAACATCCTAAGGAAAGTAATGTAATATAGCCATAAATAAAACAGAACAGAGTAAATCAAAGTGTCAAAGGTGCAGATGCTAAGGTGCAGATGCTAAGCACATGCATGATTTTGCCTCTTTCAGGTGCTCACCCCTGGTAGAGGCAGAGAAGTGGAAGGAACCTTACAAAGTGCCTCTTATGACTCACATCTCATTGAAATTATCATGAGTAAAAACTTCGGTTCTATCATGCCAGAGTAAAGAGACACCCCCATGGAAGAAGAGGACCCAATCCCCAGGAGATGAGCCAGCCTTTACATGATCTAAAGCATCTTTTAGGAAGAAAGAAAACTGAAAATGCTGATACTTTCACTAACCTTTCTGTGGTTATTTGTTGTGCCTGTAGGATGAACAGAGGACTTCTAGTAAGGATTTCCCTACCAATCATCTCTTCTGCTAATCTGTCTCACTGCCGGGCAGAAGTTGGTTTCTTGGATCACCTACAGGGTGCAACTAATAGTTCTGTGTTCAGAGGTCTCATGTTTCTTTTTAAACCAGCCCTGTCTTGCACAGAGTGTGAAGGTGACAGTAAGCCTCTTCTATTTTGCCCTGTCAACGCTCATGGTTGTAGCTACAACCTGTTGCTTATGATTTTTTTCTACCTGGAACTTTTTTGAATTCTTAACTTTTGTACAATAGTTAAAGTACAAGTACTTTGACATGAACAAGTACAAACCTTCCATCTACAACATCACTCTTATTCAGGAGCCAGTAGCACGATGACTATGTTGCCCCTTCTCCAGTGATACGGGTAGGGAAAAAATGACAGTGGGGAATGGCCTGAAAAAAAGTAAAAATGTTTCCTGTTTCTTTAAAAACCTCTCACCTTTTTTGAGAACTAAAACCTGCATCCATGTCTGTGGCCAATAATCAGATAGGCAGCGAGTGTCCCTTATTCTTTGTATCATAGGAGATGGCTCAATAAAATTGCCTGAACAGAAGCCACAAGGCTGTCTTCACTGGAGATAGGATGGATCAGAACCATCAAGCTGAAAACTCTCCCATTAAAATCTCTGCACTTCTGCTTATGCACAGGATGACGGCATTTTAAGATGAGAGTATGCATCCTCCTCATTCGCCAGCCAATTAATAAACTTTCCTTTTCCTCAAACCACCTGTCTTCATTATTCTGATGTAGCCTCAGGGAAAAGTACTGAAATTTTGGTATCTGTTACTCAACAGAAACAAGAAATAAATGATACATGTTGAATACATTTTTAATAAGTTTAAAGATTTTCTGAGAGTAGGAGGCCTTTTTTACTCAGTTGTATTTTCTTAAGGGTACAGTGCTTGGTAGATAATAGCAGTTCAGAAAGTTTCAGATATCAGTATTGGTAATCTTCTTAGAGAGCAGAGCACATTGACACACTCTGAATGTGTCAGACTAGATGCAATCATAACATGGCTTTTCTCTACATGGCTATCTTGCATGTTAAACCTTGACCTTCAGAGTGAAGGCATATTTAATAAAGACCCAGTACCACAGTTAAGCTATGTGGCAGATGTTGTTCCTATGCTCTGTTGCCTACCTGATGTGGCATTCACATTCACTAAGTAAAATTCGTGTCAGGTTCTTGTGAGTGTTTACAAAGTGTGTGATAATGCTAAAATAGAGTAGAAATGAAGGACAAAGGCATTGATTGATTTTGATTTGCCTCAGAGAGTCTTGGCAGGCTTCTGATAGGCAGTGATTTTTTGATCCAACTCTGAAAATGTGAGAGATGAAACCCATTTCAGTAATGCATGATACATAACACAATTCTTATAACAATTAGTTTTAAGAAGCACTCCTAAGTGTTAGTGAAACAAGCTATATATATTATATATATAATATATATATATATATATTTTTTTTTTGGCAGTTTTTGGCTGGGGCTGGGTTTGAACCTGCCACCTCCAGCATATGGGGCCAGCGCCCTACTCCTTTGAGCCACAGGCACCTCCCACAAGCAATATATTTTTTAAATGCTTGTTACTTTCTTTGCAGTGAAAGAAATACAGGTTATGGGAAACACATCATCTGGATATGAGAGTGATTTAAACTGAGCCCACTCCGTGTGGGAACATTTAATTCAAAATCTTCATATAATTTCCTTTCATTTAAACTATTATTAAGAAATATCCTCCAGCTTATCACATGTGAATTTTAAACCTCCGTGGTATTAGCTTTGAAACACACAGAGCACTTCTGGGATTATATTAATTTAGGCAGTAGTACCTGTTAGTGAACATTTGATTGCCCACAGTGCAGAAGGCTTTACTCATGTTATTGATTTGTTGGCAAATATATTGGGTGAAAAATCCCCTGATATTGCTGGTAGTCATGCATTCCAAATTTTATTGGATTTGTGAGCCATTCTCCTCTGTGTTTAAACTTGTGATATCTTTCTATAAATAGAAAGACCAAGGTGTTAACTGCAAAAGAACATTCAGTGTTAGGCAATGGTACCCTGGGCCCCTGTCTCAGATGCTCAGTTATAACAAGTACTTGATTCTTTTTGTTTTAATTTTATTTTGTCACTTCCAAATCCATCAATAGGTAAGAAAATGTAAAATTCATTTAAGATAATCTATCAGAGACAACACCTCCATTTCCTGAAGACCAAAATTTCTAAATTATATGCTTACATGATTTTTAGGTAAATGGAAAATTTTCCTTTCCAAATAGATGTCCTAGATCTTTCTCTGAAAGTAAGGACATTGGACTAATATTTATTATATTTAAATTTTTTAAAAATTACACAAGTATATCTTCCATGTTATAATATATTTAGATCAAGTCTACTTCAATAACAAGCCAAATCTTCACAAAACCTGCTCTGATAAATCTCATCCTGTAGATTTTTATAGCTTCCTTGTGTGTGCTGCATCTGATATTTCACAGCAGTGGAAGAATCTTTATTCAAAATTAAGGGCCCAAAGTTGTAAAATCCTAAAGCTTCTAGCATTTACAATTTAGTGATCATGGCATTAGCAAAAGAATTTACTTAACCTTTGAAGTGTCCTTAGACGTATAGATTAAGTCCGCAGAAATGTCAATCTCTGATCTCATGGGAAAACACTGTCTCTCAGGGTGAAACAGTTAATGGGGAAAGAAAAGAAAAGAAAATATTAATATTGCCATGGCACAATAACAAAGAGCTACCTCTTAGTATTTTTAATAAGAAAATAATATGTGTATTTTTTACACTGACTTTCTAAAAGCATGTCTCAGTAGCTGTCGATTGTGGTAGTATTCTTTCCCCTTCACTCGTATTTCTTTATCTATTTTACTTCTTTCCCTTAGACAATAGGAAATAAACTTGGGAATGAGAGGGATATGCAGTGAGGAAAGTGACATCAGAGATCACTGGCAAGGTAGGAACTTGAATATTTTAGGACATGAGCTCAGAGAATGGGAACACAGTAAGAAACAAAGGCAATAAATTATAAAATATATTTATCCATACCTTTATACCCGTGCATGTCTTTGAAGTCTATTTCTGAACACAGATAAAAATTTTTCATATTGCAAACAGTATGTATTCAATTGCTTCCCCCTGGATTCTGTTTAAGGTGAAAGATGGAGTGTGGGATGAGATTCTTATCCCAGATCCACTGTCAAATAGCTAAGTAAATTTTGAAAAGTAACTAAACCTTTCTGATTCTCTGGCTGTTCAGGCTCAATTCAAATCGGTAAATAAAGATTGTTTTCACAATAAGTGCCAGGATTTGTATTAGATTCTGGAATCCCTAAGATAAAAATTATTAATATTTGAATTATTGCAACTGCCTCCTATTGCATCTCCCACTTCCAGTTTCACTTCACTGAATAACTTGTAAATTGTCCACACTGCTCCAAAGTGATCTCTTTGTCATAGAAAATCTCTTCAGAGTTTTTTAAATGTTGCAATAGAATCCTGTGGCTGTCATTTAAAAATGCTTGCTTCCCAGGAGTGTAAACTTGACATTTATGGTCCACCCCTTTCTGCCTCCTTGATCCATTTTCCAACCCTCCTCATGAAGCTTCATCCATAACAATCCCCAGTCTGTCTCAATAATGCTCCCTCTCGTGTCACTTTTGTTTTTTAGTATGTCTCAGTCTTTCTATCTAAAAATTCATCTGTTATCATTTCTGTTACCTCTAACTTTCATTAATCTTTTATACCTCAGATGGTAGGTCAATTTCTCTTCATACATACGTCTTTTCTGGTCCTGCTACTGATACCGGAATTTCGTCTTGTCTCCTGGCTGGCTCTCCAAATCTGATACCAGATTTCAGGTTCTTGGTCTCTGTGATTTGAAGAATAAATCCGCGGACCACAGATCAGTGGCAAGACAGAATTTATTTACAAAAAAGAATACAAAAACACTAAAGTTCCTAGTAGGGAAAGAAAACCCAAGTTGGGAAAGAAAAGCTCTCTCTGTTTTTCTCTCTCCGTTTAGCAGTATATATAGGCGCATTGGTTCCTTCTACTGAGGCCAGGAAATGAATGGACACAGTCTCTTCCCCTGGGGCAAGGTGAATGAATGTACTAATGAATGGACACAGTCCTGTCTGCTGGGGCAAGGTGAATGAATGTACTGATGAATGGACACAGTCCTTTCTGCTGGGGCAAAGTGAATGAATGTACTAATGAATGGACATAGGCCCTACCTCTGAGGCAAAGAGAATGAATGTACTAATGAATGGACACAGTCCCTTCCTCTGAGGCAAAGTGAATGAATGTACTAATGAATGGACACAGTCTCTTCCCCCGGGGCAAAGTGAATGAATGTACTATGAATGGACATAGACCCTACCTCTGAGGCAAAGTGAATGAAAGTGTTAATGAATGGACACAGTTCCTTCCACTGGATCAAAGTGAATGAATGTGCTAATGAATGGACACAGTCCATTCAGGTAATTGAGGCCTAGGAAACTTACATGAAATTGACCTGGGCTTAGGAAATGCGGGTTCCTTATTTAGTCATAAGTGTAAAGGGGAAGGAGACACCAAGGTGCCGGTGTCTCCCCAGCAGTTGTCCGGTCCCTTTGGCTACGGCAGCCTCCGCTGGGGGAGGGAGGCTCCCCCCCACACTTGCCTACACTCTAGCCTGCTGATTCTTCTGTGGCTGCTGCTGCACGAACACCGTCAAGGTGGAGGCACGGGGCCCTCCACCCTGGCTCACCGGAGCTGGCTGGGACGCCGCCTGTCCTGTATCAGTTTTAGCTCACGGCACTAACCTCCCAAACAAATGATAGTGATTGCCACAATCTAGACATTGAGAAATGATTTGGAATTTTATTGATGCAGTCTTTCTGAAATTACACTTCTCTGTTTAAACTATGCTCTAACTAAAGCAAAGGTAGAAATCAGAACCTGAAACTATTTTTTTTTCCTTTTATATTTTATTATAAAATCAAAGAAAATTTCCGTCATGGGAAAATTCTTAATCTTGCTTTTAGATACAAAAGGCTTCTTAGGGGAGTTAAAACTGATTAAATTTATTTTATTATTGTTATTATACATTGCTTTTTTTAATTGGCAAATCCGACTTTACCCCTTAGATTTTATTTATTTGTATTCCGTATAAAAATATTACTGATTGACATTTGACAGTGTCCAATGAGCTAAGAGATTTAGTTCTAAAGTACTATAACTGAAGGTTTTTTTTTTTTTAGTAAAGCCATAGTTTGGCTGTGGGATATAGGTAAGTAATTCATGAAAATTTACTTTATTGTAAAAGATTACAACCAAATTTTCTAAACAACTGCCTAGTGTTATACACATATATTACCTGGCAAATTTTGTGACTAACTTTGACCCCTCACAACTTGCAAATTTTATTCTTTTATCAGTCTCAGTGAAAGATACAAAATTTAAAACAATGACCTCTTAGACATTTAAAAATTCTAATTGACAGCATTTCCTCACTACCACTGAAATTAAGTTTTTCTTTTATATAATTATTCAAAAATATACTGTTTTAATTGTTTTATTTTTTCTTCTCTTTGAATAAAGATCTCTTTTGACTCCTGTCTGGACTTTCAGAGAGGTATATGATGAGAGGGAAATTCTTACTTTACATACCCATCTTTATTTCCTAGCATTTAAAATGCCCCTTCCTCAGGCTTTTATTGGATTTGTAGATGAAATAATGCTTGGGACCAAAGGGCTTGGGATTTGGGATTTTTGGATTAGAGATCCTTAACCTACAGTGCAATGGTGACATCTCACTATTTTGTAAAAGAAAGAGAAGTTATCAGAGTAGCATTATCTTACACAATGCAAAAGATGACAGATTGTTATTTCTATCAGAAACTGTCATAAATATCTCTGCCTACTGCATTGTACTTCCTTTTATAACAATCTAAGAAATCTCAGAACTACTTTCTAGGTTTAAGTAAAATTTTAGCAGATTTTTTTGTTTGTCTGTTTTTGAAACAGAATCTCACCCTGTCTCCCTGGGTAGAGTGCCACGCTGTCATCATAACATCACAGCTCACAGCAACCTCAAGTTTTGAGTTCAAGTGATTCTCTTGCCTCAGCCTCCCAAGTAACTAGGACTATAAGCACCCATGAGTACACCCAGCTAGTTTTTTCTACTTTTAGTAGAAAAAAAAAAAGAGGGGTCTTGCTGTTGCTCAGACAGGTCTCCAACTCCTGAGCTCAAGCAATGCAACGGCCTTAGCCTTTCAGAGAGCCAGGATTACAGGTGTGAGCCACCACACCCAGCCAGCAGTCATCTATTGCATGACTGTCAAACATGCAAAAAATTATCATCAATATTCATAATATTTTTTCTAATAATTTATTCTAATCTACAAAGTTATACACACTTATTTTGTAATAATGATGATAAACAATACAATGACAGACATGTTGGTTTGACTAGAAGCAAAACAGTTTACAAATCTGACTCGACATCCAGGGAAAAGCCTGTCTAGCTGAAGGTCAGTGCCAAAAGCCCTTTGGCGATTGGTTAACTGTTTACTATATCACCAAGTTTTAGCCTTGAAATACAAAAATAGGACTTCTGGGATACTTATTCCTTTTTTTTTTTTTTTTTTTTTTTTAGAGACAGAGTCTTACTTTATCACCCTTGGTAGAGTGTTATGGCATCACAACTCACAGCAATCTCCAACTCCTGGGCTTAAACAATTCTCTTGCCTCAGCCTCCCAAGTAACTGGGACTACAGGCACCTGCCACAACACCCAGCAATTTTTTGTTGCAGTTTGGCCAGGGTCGGGTTTGAACCTGCCACCCTTGGTATATGGGGCCAGCGTCCTATCCACTAAGCCACAGGTGCTGCCCTGGGATACTTATTCTTAAATGAGAGAGAATTTCTATCATTCTTAAAAAAGAGTAGAGTCCTCACTGGCTTTTGGCAGTTATCTTACAACCATGAGAAGTGATGTGGACAGTAAATGATGGAAGAAAAGGAAAGAACATGGTTCTTTGATAACATAATTGAGCCACTGACTCAATCAACCCAAATGCCCTGATTTCTTTTAGCCTTCCTACTAAATGAGCCAGTATATTTATTTATTGCTTAACCAAAGTTTTCTTTGGTTTTATATTGCATGTGCCTGAAAATTCCAACTCAGAAATAGCAAAAGTAAATCTCTCTTTTCTTATACCTCCCAAACATTCTACTCAGAGGAATCCATTCTTAACTTTTATATTTGAAATCCTCCATGTCTTGTCTCTATTCATACAAAGTCAGATGTACCTCACTGTGTACACACACACACACACACACATACACACAGGATCATATACAAATGTTATTCATTATCACGTGTAAAAACGTGATCATGATGCTCAACGTGATATGCACTTGGCTTTTTTTCCACTTAACAATGTAATATGGGTATTTTTCATGTCATTATACATAATAAAAAACACTCTTTCTAATGGCTGTATAGTATATTATGGTACAAATGATCTTTTAATGGTTTTAACAATTGTCCCAATAATGGAAATTTAAATAGTTTTCACTGTTTTGCTACTATAAATGGTACTATGACTATCTTTGAATATACATCTTTAGGATAGATTCATCACAGTAAAAATAATGATGTTCTTAAGTTTGATTGTCTTGTTTATTTTGCTAATAGTTAAGTATTTGTGATATGTCACAGAGCCAGTGTTAGAGTCAACATTTAGTTCAGGCTATCTGTCTTAGAGCCAGAACTCTCATAAATTGCATTATGCCACCTCCTCTTTAAGATTTTGTTTGGAATTGCATTGAATTTATGATTAAGCTTTGGAAGATTCCATCTCTCCATGTGTTTGTGTCTCCTTTTTGGCCTTTTTAAGAAAAAAAGAGTATAGTTTTCTTTAGGCAGGAAAGATTTCTCATTAAGTGTAATTCAACATATTTTTCAGTTTATATTTTTGTTTGAATTTAAGTGTTTTACCAGGACAAAGAAGGTAAATTATCCTGGAACACTAATTTATCTTATGGAGAGGAATCTAAATAGTAGGTAAAGAGAGAGAAGAAGAAGAAATGCAATGTGCTAAAAGAAAACAAACAAACAACAACAACAAAAAAAACCCTGCTAACTAAGAATAGTATGCATGGCAATCTGTTCTTCAGAAATGAAGGCAAAATCATGAACTTCCCAAACAAACCCAAACTGTTAGATTTCTTCAATAATAGACCTGTTTTATAAAAAATGCTAAAGGGAGTTCTTCAGGTTTAAATAAAAAGATGCTAAATAGAAATATAAGAGTACATTAAAGAATAAAATTCACCATCTAAGGCAAATACCTAGATACAAACACAGAATATTCTAATGTTCTATAATGGTATGCAAATCACTTTTAACCCTATTATAAAGGTTGAAAGGCAGAAGGTAACATAAAATGCATGTGTGTAAGGAGAAGTAAGTGTATAGAATGTTTATATGTGAAAGTGGTTAAATTGTCATCAGCTTTAAATAGACGGTTATAAGATTTATGTAAACACCATGGCAATAACAAAGAAAAATTTATAGCAGATATAAAAATAAATAAAGAAAATGGAATTAAAGAATACCATTTCAAAAAAAAAATCAAATCCCAAAGGAAGACAGCAAGAGAAGAAAAGAATAAAAGAAGTATAAAATGGAAAAAAAAATTAACAAAATGACAAAAGGAAGTTCTTACCTAAAATATAATTACTTTAAATATAAAATTCTCTAATCAAAAGACCTGAGTGCCTGAATGGCTGAAAATCAAGATCCTACCATGAGCTGTCTATAAGATAATGACTTTAGTTTTAAGGACACACATAGAGTAAAAGTGAAGCAATGAGAAAAGATATTTTATGTAAACATAACAAAAAGAGAACAGGAGTGGCCATACTGCTATGCAAAATTAACTTGGAGTCAAAAACTATCACAAGAGACAAAGAAAGTCATTATATAATGATAAAAGGGGCAATTCATCAAGAAGACATATCAATTATAAATATAGTCTCCTAACATCAGTGCACCCGAATATCTAAAGCAAATATTAATAGAACTGAAGAAATAGGTAGCTATGCAATAATATAGGAGCCTTCAGTACTCTCAACAATGAATCAGTCATTCAGATAGAAAAGTAATAAGGAAAGAGCAGACTTGAATAACACTATAAACCAAATTAACATAATAGACATATACAGAACATGCCATTCAGGAGGACACCATCATTTATAATCACAGAACATTGTCCATAACAGAGCATATGTTAGGCCACAGAATAAGACTTAAAAAATTGAAAAGGTTAAAGTTATATCAAGCAACCTTTCTGATCACAGTGGGTATAAGTTCAACAGAAAGATAACTGGAAAACTAAAAAATATGAAAAAATTAAACAACACTCTCCTGAAACCTAATGGGTCAAAGAATATATTCAGAGGAAAACTAAGAAAAAAATTTTTTGAGCAATATGAAAATAAAGTACATCAAAATATAGGAGCGAACAAATATGGTACTAAAAGAAAACTTTCTAGTGATAATCATGAACATAAAGATGTCAAATAAATAACTTTATACCTCAAAGAAATAAAGAAAGAAAAACAAAAATAAGCCCAAATTTAGTAGAAGAAAGAAACAAAGATGAGAGCAAAAATAAATGAAATAGAGGAGGTGAGGACTCTGGCATAGCAGTGGAATAAAAAATACCAAAATTTTTTCTCCCCACCTTGACAACAATTGCTCTGGCAGAATCTGTGTTATACAACTATTAAACATTTTGGAAATGTGGAGTGTATTTGCAGTTTTGTTTCTTTTCTTTTTTTTTTTTTTTGGCTAGGGCTGGGTTTGAACCCACCACCTATGGTATATGGAGCTGGCACCCTACTCACTGAGCCATAGGCACCACCCATTGTGGACTGGATTTGAAGGATTATAACTTCCAGGAGAAGACCTGGGTAATAAACTGTGGTTAACTTCAGTCAATTTTAGCTGACAGAAAGGAAGTAAGCCATGTGGCAGACAGCTGTGTACAGATTCCTGGAGCAGCTTAGAGGCAGCTGGTGGGAGCCAGGGTGGCCAAAAAGGACACTGTCCTCTGAAAATGGGGAATTGTGTTAGGATTGCTACTTGTTGTTTCTGAGGTTGGACATTCAGACACGGGAGAGGCAGCCATTGTTGTATCAGTCCCCATACCATTGCAAGCCCCTTCCTCTTGGGCTAAAACAACTTCCTAAAGATTTAAAGGGGTCAGTGTCCACATCTGATGTTTCTTTGTCCCCCCTTCCCCTCTATTTTTCTCTTTTTCCCATTTTTGGGATTCAGATGTTTAAAGTCTAGAACATTCTAACTATATATGGGAAATTTAGAAAGTCATCATGAATGCTCAGGGAAGGCATAGCTTTAGAAAAGAAGTAACTTTATACTACAATTTTCATGAACACAAACAAATTCTGCCATAGTCTAAAATCAAAAATGAAAATTGGCAAGCTTTGGAGAAAAAAAATAATCTGATTTTAAGAGTTTCTACATTGTTAGAAATTCAAATATTCAGATTTCAGTGAAAAAGAAATTGCAGATCATGCAAATAACAGGAAATATGGTCAATTCAAAAAGAAACAAACAAACAAACAAACTATCCTTAGGATAATACCAGATAGCAGACTTCCTAGATAAAGAATTTATAACAACTAGGGCCATGCCTGTGGCTCGAAGGAGTAGGGTTCTGACCCCATATGCTGGAGGTGGTGGGTTCAAGCCCAGCCCCATCCAAAAACTGCCAAAAAAAAAAAAAAAAAGAATTTAAACCAAAGGAGAAGTCACAGGAGCAGCAGGTAGGCAAGATGGCTGCCTAGAGACACCTGTAATCAGATTGGTCCAAATAGAGGAAGGAGATACTTTGCTAAGAAGAATATTTTCCAGCTCCATCCATGTAAACTTGAAGGAAGTAAAGTCTCCATCTTTCTTTAGGGTTGCATAGTATTCCATGGGGTACATATACCACAATTTTTAATCTATTTGTGGGTTGATGGGCACTTGGGCTTCTTCCATGACCTAGCACTTATGAATTGGGCTGCAATAAACATTCTAGTACAAATATCATTGTTGTAGTGTGATTTTTGGTCTTCTGGATATATACCTAGTAGAGGAATTATAGGATCAAACAGCAGATCTATTTTTAGTTCTCTGAGTGTTCTCTAGATATCATTCCAAAAGGAACGTATTAGTTTGCAATCCCACCAGCAGTGTAGAAGTGTTCCCTTTTCTATACAACCACAGCAGCATCTGTGATTATGGGATTTTGTGATATGGGCTAATCTTACTGGTGTCAGATGATATCTCAAAGTAGTTTTGATTTGCATTTCTCTGATGATTAAGGATGTTGAGCATTTTTTCATATGTCTGCAGGCTGTGCACCTGTCTTCTTCAGAGAAGTTTCTCTTCAAGTTCCTTGCCCACCGTGAGATGAGATCACTTGTTCTCTTCTTATATGTTTGAGTTCTCTGTGGATTCTGGTTATTAAAACTTTATTAGAGACATAACCAGCAAGTATCTTCTCCCATCCTGAGGGCTGTCTGCTTGCTTTACTCATTGTGTTCTTGGCTGTGCAGAAGCTTTTTAGTTTGATCAGGGCCCAGTAGTGTATTTTTGATGTTGCTTCAATTGCCCAGGGGGTCCTCCTCATAAAAATTTTGCCCAGGCCAATTTCTTCAAGTGTTTTCCCCACACTTTCTTCTAGTATTTTTATAGTTTCATGTCTTAAGTTTAAATCTCTAAACCAGTGAGAGTCTATCAAAGTATCTCAAGAATGGAAGAAAAGTATCCAATGTACTCAGCCCTACTATGAAACTAATTTATAGCTTTCATAGGAAAACTATAACCCAATTATAACCCAAGAATATAGGGAAAGGGGAGAGGGAGGGGAGGGGAGGGGGGAATGTGTGGAAGGAGGGTGATTGGTGGGATCACGCCTATGGTTCATCCTATAAGGGTACATGTGAATCTTTCTAAATGTAGAATATAAATGTCTTAACACAATAACTAAGAAAATGACAGTTTGATGAAAATAGTTCAAATTATATATAAAAACAGCACACTGCACCCCATGACAGAATTAATGTACACAGCTATGATTAAAAAATAAATAAATAAACAACAAATAAAGGAAGGAGTTTCAGGTGAGAAAGTATAGCCCAGGTGAAATACTGAGGGAGAGACACCAGAGCCTGCCTTTACTGGAGATCCCACAGGAAGAAATGGTGGTCGAAAAAGGAAGGACCAACATTTTTGTGGAGACCAATCCCTAAAGGATTTGAAACCTCCTGGAAAGGGTAGGTGGGAGTGTTTACTTTTTTCTCCGCACACCTGTGGCAAACCTGCCAGCTCTCCCAATCTGTTGGAGAGCCCCTCTGTCCTGATGTATCCAGCTGCAGCTTCCACTGGCAAAGTGAGAACTTCACGGGAACAGAACACAGGGCTGCCGACAGCACAGGGTCACTTCCACTGACCACGGACCTGAGCGGAGGCGGCAGGCCCAGCACTTGCCCTGCACATGCCAGGGGCTTCTCTCCCCAGGCCCTCGGTCTCCCTGTTGCTGAATCCCACACGTTCCTTGCACCTGCTTGGACTCTGACAAAGGTTAAGGAATGGGCACACAGGAGATCACAAGTGTCCTTGGAATTCTGCCCCACTGGGCAGGCTGCCCTAGAGAAACTAGGAAGTGCCACAAATGCTTTTTAGGACAGAGGAAGATGGAATACATACTCGCCTATACCAAAGAGTCCCTCGCTCACGATCCAGAGTTGTCTGTGCCCTTGACAGTGAAGATGTTCCCACGATTTGGGGTCTTCTCCTCTTGCTACCCTGCCACACCCATGGCTGCCAAGGCAGCTGTGGATGAAAGGCCATCTCTGTTAGGGACTGGTGAGCTGCCTCACCTCTGAAAGTGTGTCTATCAAACCTAGGCTAGCTGTTTCCCCTTGAATCTAGCAAGTATTCCACAGCAAATGATTAAGTGAGGCCATTTGGAAACAGCTGCCCCCCACCATCCCAGACAGAGTGCTGATCACACCCAGGTTTCCCTGGAGCTTAGGGCTCACTCCTTTCCTTCTAAAAAGCAGCAGCAAGTGCTTGCATATGTGCCCCAATAACAAGGCTTCCACCTCCTCTCAGGTAGGGTAGGGCTAGAAGTCCTCTCCCTAGGTTGTGAGATGCCTATCTTCTCTGCAAGGACTTTACCCTTCCTGGAAGTAAGTCCCTGACCCAACCACACCTCACCTGCTGAGGCATGTTAGCCACAGCTCACAGCCAGTGTGGTAGTCCTGCACATGAGTGAGTTCAGCCTCCTGAACACCTCTGCTACAGAAGGGAGCTGAGAATCTGGGCACTTTTGTACACCAAAGGACAGAGACCAGTGTCATTACTGAAAAGAGGTGTGAGTGGTTTTTGTGTTTCACAGCTTCTCCCCTCAGCTAATCTCAAGAAGGACCCATGCTTCTTGTCCTGGGTTCACAGTGAGTGCATCCACCCTTCTCCTGTCTGACCATTCCTCTGAAAAGGAGAGTAATCCACCCCTCATTTATTACTGCCACTGCCCAAACCCAGGAAGGTTTAACAGCAAGTTAGCCTGCCTGGTCTCTGGTGCCATCAAAATTCAATCACATGATTCAGGGGCCTGGGATCTGTGGATTACCTAATCTCATCCACCACCACTGGCACCTGAACTCTCCCCCAGGAGCCTGAGGTCCAACTGACCTAAACTGCCAGCAACAACACAGTGGGTACTACCGAAGGCAGTGTGCACCCCCTCTCTACACTGAGAAGCGGACTTTCTGACAGAGAGCAAAGGAACCACGTTGTTATCTTTTTTTGAGCTGAGGGAAGAAGTTCCAGATGAGAAGGAACCAGCTCAAGAACACTGGCAATAAGAAAAAGCAGCCTACCCAGGCATAATGGCTCACATCTGTAATCCTAGCACTCTGTGAGGCCGAGGTCAGTGGATTGCTTGAGCTCAGGAGTTCAAGACCAGCCTGAGCAAGAACAAGACCCCAATCTCTACTAAAACTAGAAAAACTGGTTGGGCGCTGTGGTTGGTGCCTGTAGTCCCAGCTACTCAGGAGGCTGAGGAAAGAGGATTGTTCAAGCCCAAGAGTTTCAGGTTGCTGTGAGCTATGATGTCAGAGCACTCTATCCAGAGTGACAAAGTCGGACTCTGTCTAAAAAAAAAAGAAAGAAAGAAAAGAAAGAAAAAGAAAACAAACAACAACAATAAAAACCAACAGAACTTCTGAAAGTGAAAGAATATTTTTGTTGTTGTTGTTGTTGATGGGCACTTAGGTTGCTTCCATGACTTGGCAATTGTGAACTGAGCTGCAATAAACATTCTAGTGCAAACATCTTTGTGGTGAAATGATTTTTGCTCTTTTGGGTAGATATCTAGTAATGGGATTGCAGGATCAAATGGAAAGTCTACTTTGAGATCTTGGAGAATTCTCCATACGTCTCTCCAAAAGGGCTGTATTAGTTTGCAATCCCACCAGCAGGGTAGAAGTGTTCCCTTCTCTCCACATCCATACTAGAACCTGGTGTTTTGTGTCTTTGTGGTGTGGGCTAATCTTGCTGGTGTGAGGTGATATCTTAAATTGTTTTTTTTTGTTTGTTTGTTTTGGGGGGTTTTTTTACATGTGTTTATTAGGTTTCTGCTTTTTGCCTTCACAAAATTAAAAAGGCTTAAAATTTAATAACAGTAACAATGTTTAAGATAAAGACTAGAAACAAAAATCTCATAAAGAATGAACGAAGATAAATACATTCAGAAAAGAAATCAGATGATTGCTGCACTGAAATATTAAGCAATAATAATAATAATAATGCAAAGAAAGTAACATTCACATTGTCAAATAAGAGTATGTCTATTATAGAATGCTTTGACTCTGAGGTTCAGTATGAAGTCATCAGTTAACTTCTTCTTATTATTTTTTCCATAGTCTCAAAAAATAGAAAATTAATATTTATAAATAAAATTAAAAGATAATTTCAAAAAAATTCTTTTTCTATTAGAATAAAATGAGAATATTAGAATAGAATTCATCTACTTCTTTTTCTATTGTGCATAAGATTTGGCATGATCAGTTTGTTTGTTTGTTTGTTTGTTTGTTTTGAAATGAAGGACTTATTTAGGGAATTCCAAAATATAGTGAAAAGTTTTAACAACAGACTAAACCAAGCAAAAGAAACAGATTCAGAGCTCATGGACAAGGCTTTCAAATTAACTCAGTCAAACATAAAAAAGAATCAAGAGAAATGAAAAAACATTCAGAGAAACATGAGATTATGTAAAATGCACAAACATGAGAATCCTAAGGATCCCTGCAGGAGCAGAAGAAAAAGCCAAAAGCATGAAAAACCTATTGAAGGAATAAGGCAGGAAATCTTCCTTGATTTTGCTAGAGATTTAGACATCCAGATAAGGAGGTGACCAAACTTCTGGGATATTTGTTGCAAATAGGACATCACCAAGGCACATAGTCATTAGTCTGGCCAAAGCCAAAGTGAAGGGGAAAATACCGCAAGCTATGACAGAAAAACATCAAGTACCTTTCAGAGGAAAAACCCGTCAGACTACAGCAGACTTCTCAGCAAAAACCTTAAAGGCCAGAAGGGCCGGGGGTCCCATATTTAGTATTCTCAAACAGAATCACTGCCAACCAAGAGTTTTGTGCTATGGAAAACTAAGTTTCATAAATGAAGGTGGTGAGAGTTGTCCAACCATATGAATGTGCCGAGTCCACTAAACTGTAAACTTAACAATGGTCAGATGGTACATTTCATGTTCGTGCATTTTACACAAAGACAAGTGTGTTATAGAGAAAGGGGGGGAGAAAGAAACAAAATGTAAAAGAGCCATGAAAGCAAGAATTAGTGTTCTAAAAAGATTTTTAAAAATGGAAAACTTTTCGTTAGACTAAGAAAAAAGAAGACTCAAATGAAATTAGAGAAGGAAGAAGAGGCATTCCAACTGGTGCCACAGAAACACAAAATCACAAAAGAATATTGTCAATAGATGCCAAAATAGATAAACAATACCAAAAAAGATAGTGTAGAAAAGTATTGCTGGAAACATACAAATGATTGAGACTGAATCATAGGAAATCTGAACAAATAAGAGAATTAAATCAGGAATCAAAAAATTCTCTGTAATTCTCTGTAAAGAAAAGCCCAGCACCACATGATTCTACCAAATATTTTTAAAAGAATTAATGCCAATCCTTCTTAAACTCTTCCCAAAACACCAGAAGAAAACATCTCTAAACTCATGTTTTGATGCCAACATTATCCTGATACCAAAGCCAGACAAAGGCACAACACGAAAATTACAGGCCAATAGCTCTGATGAAATGGAGTACATTAAAACTAGACATATAATTAAAAAACAAATTTCATGTGAAATTTCTTGACACAATGGAAAAAGTTATTTTATGTCTGTATACTAGCTGTTGGAAAAAAATAAATTTTCTAAAATTTAGAGCTTAAAACGACAAGAATTTATTATTTTACAGAGTCTGGGGATTCTGTGGGTGGATTAGCCAGATGATTCTGTCCCAAATTTCCCATAAGGCTGTAGTCAACAATCATTTAGGGTTGAAAAATCTGCTTCCATCTTTATTCACATAGCCTTTGGCAGGATGCTTCATTTCCCCACCGCATGATCCTGTGCTGTGATGAGAAAGAAAAGGAGAAAGAATGCCTAAGAACTGAGGCATAGAGTGTTTTATAACACCATCTTAAAAGTGTCATTTCACCAGGTCTGGTGTATCTGTTGCTCACACAGACCAAGCCTGGTACAGTGTGGGTGCAAACTCAGAAGGCTGTGACCACCAGGAGGTGGGTATCGCTGAGCTACCACCGTCTTCACAAGCCTTCTAGAAAATGCAATCCTCATCTATCTTTGGGATACTGGAGAGGAAAATTTTGAGAAGCACTAAGCCATAAGGCTTAATTTATTTATATGCAATTATAAGGCATATAAAAAATTGTAAGTAGTTCTAACAGTATTTCAAAGAAATTCTCATATGTCTATTTATATTAAACCTCAACACAAAAATCCGGAAAGCATATTTTACCTCCAATTAGGTATTTAACCTAACAACGAGAACCCATGGTAGATTCAGAAAAGCTTTCTCTCGAAACAATAAAATCTGAAAATGAGGACGTTATTTAGGATAAATGTGTTTGAACTAGGACCTTCCTCTTCAAGTTTCTCTCTTGTGACCGCTCTGGTTGTGTGGGTATATAGCAATGTTATAAATAACACTGATAATCATTTAAATCTCCTATGAATTATTTTAATCCTTGGTATCTTTCTGAGTTATAAAATTTGTAGCTATTTCCTCATTTCCATTATATAGGTTTGTAAAATTACACAAATATTATTAAAAACTATTATCATCTTATTCTTGCATCATTATAAAATGTATACATCCTGATATTAATATATGGAATAAAATGTACCAATATGAATATTATTTTCCCTCAAGAATCTTACAGGTTAAATTTATACATTCATGTATATAAGAGACTGTGACATTTTTTGTCCTCACAATGAACCACCACTCCCAGGAGTTGTGCCCTTGTATACAGTTTCATCCCCCTTTGAGCTTTGCTGAGAGGCTTGTGAAGTTCCTACATATTGGAGTTTGTTTCTCTTGGAACTCAGCCTCAAATTGTAAAGAAGTCAATACCAGGCTGAGTAAGAGGATGAGACTGTTTTGTTGTCCTAGCTCCAGCCAAGCTCCCACTTAAGTGGAGACACAGAATTGATATTGTTTATGTCATAGGGAACAGAGCAACCAACTAGATGATGCCAGTCAACCCACAGAAGCATAGGGAATTATAAATATTTGTAAATTTCAGTCACTAAATTTGGGGGGTTTTTCTCAAAAATAAATAACTGAAATAGAAACTGGTAATATGCAAAAGAGGGTGCTGTCATCACGCTCATCAAATATGTGGCTTTGGTTTTGGGGTATACAGCAATTGAAAGCCTGAAGTTAGCAAGGAAATTGTTAGTGACAGCTGGAAGGGCAGGGAGAAAATAGCTCGTGGAGGTTTAGAAAGTATGGAGCTAGTATGAATAGAAAAATTCATGAGACTATTGACCTTAATAACTTAGAAGGTAAAATATTTACATAAAGACCTCACAATTCTGGCTAAGGAAATTTCACATCTAGACAAGATGTTAAAAGTGTCAATTGACTTTTACTTGCCTAGAATAAGGTTTTATAAGACAGAAGTGAAGAAAAAACTCTAGTCTTCAAGGGGAATTCAATGGAAACTATTTCCAACTGAAGACTGAGTTAAAATATATAATTGTTTTACCATACCTAGCCTTACTACCCATTGAAAGAAGATTATCAAAGTAAGATTTTATTTTCACAGGGTAATGCCAGTAAAATGTAACTTTAGGTTAAAAATTAAATCAAATCTGTGAATGCAAGAAAATAAAATGGTAAACACCTAAGAAAGCGTCAGGGTATTTCCTTATGGACCCTGTCAGCAAGACCAAAGGTTCCCAGGGATTCTAAGTATGTTGTCTCAAAGCATATGGACTCACACCCCAAAGGGCAGAGGACCTTGTCTTGAAAATATGTCACTGTGACGTTTATCTAAAGGAATGGACTATAATCTGATGTGTAGAAAGCCCACAGAGTTTTAAAGAGAATTTTTTATTGATAGAATCATAATTTAAAACTATTTAGGCCCTCAACTTTCTACAGCGGGAAATAGGCTAAGAAAGTTACTCAGCGACAAGGAAAAGCAATTTATTTACTGAAAGAAAGGGACAGAATGGAGACTTCAGAGGGTCGTGCCAAGGGCCATGGCAAACCACTCCCAAATGGAAAAACTGAGCCCAATGAAGAAACATTCCCGGCCCCTTTCAACAAGCAGAATTAGCAGCATGTGCCTCGGCAGATTTGGGGATTTTTACTTCTTGTTCCTGTTCTTTTATTGAATGGGAGTGCCTAGCACGATTTTCTTCTCTCTGTCTCACCACTGTGTAAAGCACATGTAGAGGGCATATGACTAACGGGACATTTATGAACATGGTACAAGCAGAGGATTAATAAACATTTACATATTGGAGTTATCCTTTTGCAAGGTTTCCACTCAGATTATTTTGCTGTATAGTAGAGTAGATTGTAGAGTAGATTGCTGCTAAATCATTGAGGATCACATGGACAGGACCTAAAGGATATCGAAGGGTGCATGTGGGAAGACCTAAGGGAGGAGATGTACTTGCATTGCTAGTAATAATGATTTTATAAATTTGAAACTAATACTCAAGTATTAATTGTAGATTATAAATATTATTAGGAATAGGGAACAAAGACTAGACAAAGGGAGACAGTTATGGGGGTTTTGATTCAGGCCGATTATCCAGGCTCTGAGCACAAAGTGCGAGATCCTGTCACTTAATATTTCTGCAGCCTGGTGTTTGCATATCCCCCTTCCTCTGGCAGCTGCAGTGCAGTAGCTGGAGGCTTTGAAACTGCTTTCTGTGGCTCTGCGCCTGTGGCTCAAGTGGCTAAGGCGCCAGCCACATACACCTAAGGTGGTGGGTTCGAATCCAGCTTGGGCCCGCCAAACAACAATGATGGTTGCAACCAAAAAATAGCTGGGCATTGTGGCGGGTGCCCGTGGTCCCAGCTACTTGGGACGCTGAGGCAGGAGACTCGCTTGAGCCCAGGAGTTGGAGGTTGCTGTGAGCTGGGATGCCACGGCATTTAGCCGGAGGGACAGCTTGAGGCTCTGTCTCAAAAAATAAAATAAAATAAAAAGAAACTGCTTTCTGCCAGGGCAAGTCTATGTGCTCTGAGGAACTGGGTTTTGGTTGTGAAGAATGTGAATTCTTTACACTTTGTCCAACTCAGGAAGACTTGCTGTGGACCAGATAAGCAGAAGGATCTCATTTCTTCTGTCACCTTGATTGGACCAGAAGAGTCTATCTGTTTGGACACAAGGCTGTCAGAGTATTAAAACATCACATCTGTGGTGTGTGACTGTGGGTCATCGGTCCTGAGTCGGCCTCCCATTGACTTCCTTGTCAAGACTTTGTTTACATTAAGACCGTCATACTTTGAAGCAGTAAAAAGTAACAAGTAAATCCATGCAATTAACATAATCAGCTATGGAGTTAGTCTAGTTTGCAGGAATGCAAGCACAGCAAGAACCGTGGCAGGGTTGTTTGCCCTGCTTTCCTGAGATTTATGACTGTAACACTGATGTATGGAATAAACCCAGAGCTAACCTGACACGCAGGGCCGCATCCTGGAAGCCTCACAAAGAAAGGTGTGCTGCCTCCCGAGCCCTGATGCTCTTAAAACTATCTCTTTGTCTGTGTCTATTGTGTCTCTATGTTAATATTCTATAACTCCTACTAATAATTCTCTGATTTCCTCGCACCACCAGGCCACAAGGTGGTAAACCCACCACGTGTCGTGGCTGGTCCATGACAGGATAGGAAACTATCTTAGACTTTCCCAATGAGATATATTCCCGCTGAATCTACCACTGGTGTAATCTCACTTACATTACCCGGAGCAGTAATACATCCAGCAGTGTCTAATCCACATACAGACTTATCAAAAATAATTAGTGTTATTTTATGTTTCTGAAGTTTGGAGTTGCTTATGCACAATAATAGATAACTGCAATAATTTAATTTTTTTAAAAAGTCCTTACATAAAAGTCTTGTTAGCCTCCTAAATATTACTCTACATTGTTTTAAAAATGTCTAATTTGAATTTGTTGTTGTTGTTTTTCCACTAAGGTATAAAAATGTGCAAATTCAATTCCTGATGATTTAAGCCATATTTTTCCTAAGTTTTTATAGAACGAGATTTGTAGCTAAATGGGTTATCTGATGTACATTTTTTTGCTAGATCTGCAAATTATTGTAACCTTTACCTAATAGAGGTGATTATCACAATACCGGCAGTTGTGAGGCAGTCTTAATTAGCTAACAAATGAGTCAGGTATTCTGCTGAAATATGTAACCTCATTGCTGATCATTTTCGGTTATATAATCACTTTATGAAATTTCATTGGAAACATATTATAAATTTCTTATTTTTAAGAATGAATTATTTGAAAATTCTAAGGATAACAAGACTCAATTTGAAAATAATATTAAAAAGCCAAAAGAAAATTGCCCTTTATGAAATTTATATTAATTTTACTCTGAAGATATCAAAAAGCATCACGATTTGATATTAGCAAAGTGAGGTTCAAATTTAAATAAATTTAGTTTTAACAGAAGTATTTGAATGATTCTACTTTGTACGTCAGTATAATTTAGTAGTACATCCTAGAAAAAAGAGAATCCTAGAAAAACTTATTAGTTTAGCAAAAATCCCTAGAAGGTTGTATTCCATGAATCCATAAGACAATGTGAATGTCCACAATAGGATATTCAGAAAAATGTGTGGTACACATTCCAAATTGTGTCTATAGGGGTCTAGTAAAGTGTTACTTAAAAGCATTTTTAATAATTAATATTTCAAGTTAGTCTATAAAAATATAATCAGTTGAAATTGTTAGTAAAGAAATAATTATGCTTTTGTTAAAATTAATCCTTAGATGCAGTTGCTTTCAAAAAACTCAAATTCAGTTTTATTTATCTTCTAATCACAAATAATTTATTTTTTAAAAAATGATAATAAAAATCATCAGATCTGTTAAACAAAAACAGAGTAATACCCTGAAAAAATCTGGATCTGAGCAAAAGCATCAATAAATATGCTTAGGAGGTATCTGAATGATTTAAATTCGTGATATATTCATATGTTTGTGTTCTTATTCTAAATTGAGAATAATAAGGCCTGGTCTGTAATAACCTATGCTAGAAAATGAGATAAGTGAAGTGAAAGAGCTGTGTGTACCCCAAAGATTCATTGTTCTTCAAATGCAAAATGCTATTGCCATTATAAATAATAAAATTGTAGTAACTATTTCAAAAATGCTCCTTGTTTAAAAATTTAAAAGCCTCTTAGTCTTTCTCTGAACACCTCAAAGTAGTAAACAAATCATTTTCTCTTATGTGGCAATTTGGCTTTTTTTATAGTAAAGAGATCGTATTAAATTAAAATGGGGAAATCAGGCCCTTTGAATTCAGAGAGCTCTGACATATTAATTTCGGGAAAGTTTCCTATCCTTGCAGAGTGCATTGCATACATAATACATATAAAGCACAAATCATATGATGAAGGTAAGGTGCATTACCAGGGCCAGGTGGAGATTTTTACCCCCTATATACTAACACTGTAGGCCTTTGGTTACTTTAAATCTTTCCCTGTTGCCCAAGGCTAAGTCAAGTGTCCATTTCTTATACAGTATTCTCCTATCAGTGTGTTTACTCTTAGGAGAGCATGTTCTATTTTTATATTGCACTGCAATTACCTGTGTTTGTTTCCTCCTCCTTTCCAATTATAAACTCTCCCATCTGATGCATCCCTGCACCTCAATGCCCAGTGCAGGGCCCAGCGGAGAGAAGTACATACTTGTTCCAAGGATGAACTGATGAGATCATTTTATCAGGCCTGTTTGGATCCCTGCCTAAACTCTAACTCCTGTCTTCCCATTTATAAACAGATACAGTTTCTATACCAGGTAAATTTATCTGATAGTGTCCTTTGTACTGTTGACAGAAAAGAAGCCATGCTCTGTAAAATAATTGAAGGTTTATTCTGAGCCAAATTTGAGGACCATAACCCAGAGCCACACCCAAGAAGCCTTGAGCAAGTGGACTCATGGTGGAGGGGTTATGCTTTGGGTTTATACATTGTAAGGACAGAGGGATAACAGGTGAGGCCATAAATCAATACATGGGAAACAAATACTGGTTTGGACCAAAAAGGTGGGACATCTGTAACTAGGGAGCTTATGGGTTATAGGTGGGTTTAAAGATTCCTTTGATGACAATTGCCAAACTGCAACAACAACAACAAAAAATAGCAGGGCGTTCTGGCAGGCTCCTGTAGTCCTAGCTACTAGGGAGGCTGAAGCAAGAGAATCGCCTAAGCCCAGGAGTTGGAGATTGCTGTGAGCTGTGTGACACCATGGCACTCTATCGAGGGCAATAAAGTGAGACTCTCTCTACAAAAAAAGTAAAAATAAAATAAGATAAACCCAGGAATCAGTGGAAAGAAATGCCTAAGATAAAGAGACTGTTAATTAGAGACAAAGTACCTGAACAGACTCAAGAGGTTTGTCATGTATATTGAGGACCCGCAGGTAGGTGTTACATAGCCTTAGGTCAATTAGTGAATCACAAAGGGCGTCTCTAAGAAGCAGAGAGTGTGGGTCTGATCTTTCTCATGGCTAGCCACTAGTTTTAGGCATTCTCTTGTCTAGGCAGTCAGCTGGTTAGGAGGAGTCTTAAGATTTTATTTTAGTTCACAATATCATCCTGGTGGACAGGGCTTCTTTGGACTCATTCTCAACTTCCTATGTTTGATTCTGAGATCTAACATTCACCAGCTGTGCAAATTTGGGGAAGTTTACCCAACCTCTGTACATTACCCAACCTCTGTACATTACTTTCCTCATATGTAAAGTGATTGTAATTGTTATAAAAACCAATGATAAGATTCTTTGAAAATTAAATGAGTTATATACATAAATGAGCTGGTGGATTGGGAAACTGCCTGGTACATAACAAGCTATCTAAATGTGCTCCCACGTCCTCTCTCAACATTACTGATCTGGGTCTATGGAACTGTGCACTAAAATAAATTCTTAAGGCTCCCCTAAGCAGCTAACTGACTGGACACCCTCTTGGCCAAGAGAATCCCTCACACTGAGTTGCTGGCTATGAGAAAGGAGATCAGACCTGCCTTATCGTGCCCCTCCTGTTCTTAGAGATGTACTTTGTGACTCACTACCAGGCCTAAGGCTATGTAGGTATGTAAGACCTACCTTCAGGCCCTCAACATACATAAGAAACTACTTGAGTCTGTCCAGGTACTTTGTCCCTAATTAACAGATCCTTTGTATTAAACTCCTTTTCATTGACTCCTGGTCTTTTAGACAAAGCCTAACTCTTCCAGCCCATTGTCTACCAAAGAGACTTTAAACCCACTTATCACATCTTCTTCCAGATGTCCCACCTTTTGGGGCCAAACCAATATATATTTTCCACATATTGATTTATAATCTCACCTGTAATTCCTACCTCCCTAAAATGTACCAAACCAAACTATAACCCCTCAACCCTGAGTCCACTTGCTCAAGGCTTCTTGGGTGTGGCTCTGGGTCATGGTCCTCAAATTTCGCTCAGAATAAACCTCCTTCAATTATTTTACTGAGTATGGCTTCTTTTCCATCTACAGAACCAATGGCTTAGATTCATTTATATATCATCTAATCCTGAATTTATGACAAGGGATATATTTTAGTAAGAAATTCCAATAGATGTGTCTGGTTTGAAGGCAGTTACCTGCATCCTAAAATGTCTGCATCCTCAGTTCTTGGGGGTGTTCTTGGATGAAGAATAATCAGACATCCCAAAATAAGGTGAATGTGAAAGTTTATTGAGAAGGAGAAGGATAGATTTACACTGAGTAAGAAGATTTACTGAGCAAGATAGGTTCTCTGGGCCTCCATTGTCATGACAAAGAAAAGGCCTTGGTTATGGCTTGGGGTTATATTTTATACAACATAGTAGTCGGGGTTACCTAGTGGTTCAGGGGTCACCTTGGAACAAGAGTCTTACTGAACATGCCAACTTCCCATGAGGCTCTCTAAAAGCCTATTGAGGGGGTGTGGATCACAATGTAGATTTAAGCTAACAACATAATCATTAGCCTTAAGGCGTTTCTAGGTCACCTTCAAGACCCTCTCTACCTCTCTCAGTAAGCCCATGGGCTGTGGAATCCTCTACATCTTTTTGCAGTGGGCATGCTAAGTTCTGATTGGTAAATTGATGGGTGTTTCCTCCTCCCTAGGTGTGAGGAATCACTCCAGACAGGTTTAAGGTGAGATGGGGGCCCCACCTTTCCCTAAGAGAAACTGATATTTGGCTATCTACAGCTTTTATGTGTGTGTCTGTATGTGTATGTTTGTGCTTTTCAATCAAGAATGTGGGAAATAGGACATATATTTTGAAAACTAGTATTTCATAGTAGCAAAACTGTAGTCATAGGAGTCCTCTGATAAGCTGATAAGGTTTTACACATACTAGCATAATAAAGAAATAATAATGAAATACATGTTTTGAAAAACAGGGTTTAATTAAATCATTCCAATAAATTTGATTCATTATAGAGATTTATATTAATCTCACTCTCACAGTGTTGTGAGGGTGATTATTCTTTAAATTGGAGTATATTTTTATTGGAATTGTTACAGAATGGTGATTATGGCTTTGGTTTCTTTTCTTTATTAAATCATAGCTGTGTACATTAATGCAATTATGGGGTACAATGTACTGGTTTTATATAGAAATTCAAATACTTGAAATATCAAATTGTATATGGCTTTGCTTTCTACATTTTCTATTTTTATATAATACTGTCTCATCACATGCCAATTAAGGTGAATAACTATATATTCAATATATAACAATATATTCTATATTTTTTAAGTCCTTTGATTTCGATTATCTACTATCTGTGCTCTCTGATACATTAGCTACAAGTCACCTGGGGTTACTGAGTAATTGAAATGTGGCTGCTATGAGTTAACAAGTGTTATAGGTATAAAATGACTATAAGATTTTGAAGAATTAATAGGAAAAATGTGAAAGAATTGATTAAGCATTTTATATTGGTTAGATGTTAAAATTATAATATTTTGATATATTAAGCTAAATAAAACAAATTATAAAAATTATTACCTTTGTCCTTTACATTTTTTGGTGAGACTACTAAAACATGGAATTACACATATGGTTCACAATATATTGGCATTATTTTTAACACATTATATTAGACTTCAATGATTTAACTCAAATTAACTTTTTAGAAATTTTTTGGTTGAAAGTAAGTAACCTCTTTACCTACCTATACTGTGAGTATAAACACAATCTGAACTATTACTGTATTTCTTTCTAAAGCTAATGTTTGACATAGAATCAGATAATTACACTCATATACGTATTATTAAATTAAGCTAAATAAGGCTAAAAGAACAAGCAGTTTAATCAAGATATTTTTATAGCTGTAATGTTCTGTTTGAAGGACAGTTCCCAGACTTGCACCTATAATATATTTCCTAATTTCTAAATCTATTCTTTGATGATAATCAATACATTTATATTTATACACATAAGTAAAGGGAAGTGGTAATCTCTTCTTAAATTTTAATAGCAACAAATAAAGGCAGAAGAATCATTAAATTACCATTTGTCATCCATCATAATTTATTCATGTAAGAATGAATCATCAATTAATATTAAAGTGAGTGGACAAAAATTAGCTAAAGACAAAGATATTTACATAGGTATACTAAATGTATCTACTAAGCAACAAAATACTTATTCATTATAAAGAGTGAAAGAGTAATTTTACAATGGCTAAACTAAGAAAAGACCTTCTTAACTAAATTATCATCACTCGTAATGGAACGAATCAACATTGTGTTGTTAAAATGTAATGAGTTAAAAACACAATCATTTCTGTGATATTCCTGCCCCAAATGTGGAAACTGAATTTAATCATGAGAAAAGATCAGATAAGCATAAATGAGGGACACTCTACAAAAGATAAGGTCTGTATTCTTCAAAATCATAAATGTCATGAAAGATAAGGAAAGGCTAAGGCATCATTAAAAGATCTCAAGAGACATCATAACTATCCAATGTGCAATCCTAAATTGGATCCCCAAAGGATAGTGCAATGGATGGAATGTTTGTTCCCTCCTTTCCCCCCAAATTTATATATCTGAATCCTAACACACAATGTGATGGTGTTAGAATGTATGAGCCTTTGGTAGACAATTAGGTCGTGAGGATGGAGCCCTCAAGAATGGGATTAGTGTCCTATAAAAGAGACCCCTCCCCCCGATCCCTAAGAGTGCTCTAGCTCTCTTCCTGACATGTGAGGATGGGAGAAGATAGCAGTCTTCCAAAGAGGGGCCTCGCCAGAAACCAAACCATGCTTGTGCCCTGACCTCCAACTTCTCAATCTCCAGAAATATTAGAAATAAATTTCTGGATTAAATAGACTACCCTATCTATGGAACTTTGTTATGGCGGCCTTAAAAAAAAAAAGAAAAAGCATATATTTTTTTTAATTACAAAAAATGTTATTGAGATAACTGGCAAAATATGAATGGAATCTGTAAATTTGCTGGTAGTATTGTATTTTGACAGTTTTCTGATTTTAATGATCTTTAGGAGAACTGTGGTTCTGTCTTTTATGAAATGCTTATTAAATATACAGAATAATGGGTAAAATGACAGCTTACTCTAGGTTCAGAAAAAATATATATCTTTATTTACATACACACATGCACAGACACAGACAGACAAAAAGAGAGTGAGGCAAATGGGGGATCATAAAATGTGAACATCTGACATTTTACCCAGGTGAGGTCGTCATTCCATTCTTGCACTTTATCTATAAGTCCTAAATTATTTCACCATAAAAATGTTTAAAAATCATAAGGGGCATTCAAGGTAAAGATAGGAGAGAAGCTACTGATGGACAGGAAGCAGCTAATGGTCTATAGATATTCTGAAAATTATTAGAGCCACTGATTTCCTTTGCTTAAACTACCACAATGCCCTCGTCTTTCTTGCCTGATCATATGAAAAGGTGGAAAATGCTGCTCCTAAAAAGCTTTCTCTTGAGCTAGAAAAGAAGAAAAGTCCTACTGAGTTTTGCTCTTTGATTAGCTTCAGTCGGTTTACCGGAGAGCACCATCTAAATAGTGAGTGTCTTTGCCTTCCAAAGTTTCTCACTGTTTTACAGAGCTTTTTGGCACCCTTCTTTCACCTCATCTTTAGAACAGGGTGAAAAAATGTGTAAACGCTCTCAGGAAATTGCCTGTTACTTACCCTTTAGTTCTCTGCAACTATTTTACCTTTTTTGAAACATTCCTTCCTATTGAAATTGATACAGCCCTGAACCCAGTATGCACTTATTTTAACTCTACCTATAGAGCAATCTTTCTTTGTTATGATTTCATCACCATAACATAAAATCTGGAAACAGGAAATGAACTAATAAGCATAATAAAGTTATCAGGACAACCCCATTAAGCTTTTTATAAATACTGTTACTTAAAAACTACCGTGGCTTGGCACCTGTGGCTCAAGTGGCTAAGGCGCCAGCCACATACACCTAAGATGGTGGGTTCAAATCCAGCCCGGGCCCGCCAAATAATAATTATGGTTGCAACCAAAAAATAGCCAGGCATTGTGGCATGCCCCTGTGGTCCCAGCTACCTGGGAGGCTGAGGCAGGAGACTTGCTTGAGCCCAGGAGTTGGAGGTTGCTGTGAGCTGCTATCCAAAGAGACAGAATGAGGCTCTGTCTCAAAAAAAAAAAAAAAATGACCATCTTCTGTGTACCTCACTGAAGATAATTCATTCTGTTTTTGAATGTTTTATTAAAATGTTGCTCAATTTACAAAATTAAGAGAAGAAACTAAGGAAAATTTTCTAGATGTATGTTACATTCTAATAAAACAATACAAAAATATATCCATAATGATTCTCTAGTAGATACTAGAAAATTCAGGATCCAGAAATAATTCCTAAATAGTTAATAAAAGCACCGTGTCTGAAGGTTATTTTGACATGACCTAGCCGTATGACGCCAGACAAATCATTTGGTTTCTGAGGCTCCAACATAAAATAAAAAAGTGGAAAGAGATTTAATGTTTTGATTCATTATTCTATACGTAGTTTGAAGAATCTTAGATTTATGAAAATGCAATGGTCTAGTTCCAATTTCTACTTACAAGTTTCTAAATACATTTTTAAATGATACATTCCAAAGAGATTTTCCAACTCCTCCTTCCTGAGTTTTTGTATTTAAAAAATGACTAATTAGGCAAACTACTTTTCGTGATGCAAATAGAATTTCATAATATGCTCTATGCCTAAAATGTATAGAAAAAAAGGCAGATGATTTTGCAGTTCAGTTCTGGAGGTACAATATTCCCAGTGACCTATTTACTAAATAAAACTCTGCGACTGTGGTGTTCTCTGTACTCCGCAGAAGACTATAAACATACAGAAAATGCCCTTCATTTTTAATTCATTTGAATCACCTTTTTCTCACCTTTATTCAACAGGGAAAAAACAAAACTCTAAACCTCTTTAGTAATAATGTTATTCCTTAGTAGATGCAAAAATAGTTTTGACTTTTACCCCACCAAGGACAAGAACCAATGAATGCTATAGAATAAAAAGAGATTTCCTGGACTCTGTAGCTTCTTCTTAAAATTAAAATAAGAATAATCACAATAATTTTAAAAATTTAAAAAGAAAAAAAAACAGATGTCGTCTTCAAAGACACAGACTTCCTATTGTCAGTTTTTTTTTCTTTTATTAAACATTTTATTTTGAGATAGTTGTAGATTCACATGCAGTTGTAAAGATAATACCAAGAGATTTGGTGTTCCTGTCACCAAATGTCCCCCCAAGGCAGCATCGTGCAGAGCTATAATACAATACCACAAAATATCAACATCAGTATAGTCAAGGTGTCTAATCCTTCCGTCATCACCGTGTTCCTTCCTGTTGCCCTTTTGAAGCCACACTCACTTTTCTCTCTCCCTAAATATTGGCAAACACTCATTTGCTCTTCATTATTTTGCAATTTCAATGTTACGTAAATAACTTTTCTCACTCAGCAGCATTTCCTGGAGGTTCCTACGGGTTGCTGCCTGTGTGGATTGTTTATTAGGTTTTGTTTCTAAGTAGTACTTCATGGTGCAACCATGCCACTTGAATCCATCACGGAAGGACAATCTGATTGTTTTCAGTATTTTATGATTAGAAGTAAAGCTGAAAGAAGCATTTGTGCACAGGAGTTTGTGTGAACAAGTCTTCAGTTCTCTATGATAAACGCCTAGAAGTTGAACTGCTGAGTAGTACGCTGGTTCCATGGGCAGTTATGTCTCACATTCCCAACAGGAATAGATGAGTGACCCTATGTATCTGCATCCTTGTCAGCGTTTAGTGTTGTCATTATTTTTATATAAATACGGATATAAACATACATCATTGTCATTTCCAGGTGCACTTTCCCAATGGCTAATGACGCTGAATACCTTTCCCAGGGCTTTTTTGCCACCTTTATATCCTTTTTGGTGACATTTCTTCACATGTCTATTTCTTTCTTTCTAATTGGACTTTTTTTAAACCCTTGTTATTCTTTATTTATTTTAGAAAATACTCCCTTTTTAGACATGTGATTTGTATATATTTTCTCCCACTCTTTATTTAGCTCATCTTTTCATTGTCTGTACGGGGTTTCTTTTTATTTCCCTGAAGCCCAACTCATCAATTTTTGTGCTTATGAACTATGCTTTTGATATTATATCTAGGAACCCTATGGCCAGCCCTAGATTCTGAACATTGTCTCCTACTGCTTTTATAAAAGTTCTGTAAATTTACATTTTACATTTAGACCTTAGATCCATCTTGAATTTTTTTTTTTTTTAACCCATGCAGGCTCAATTGCTCTAGAACAGCGGTTCTCAACCTGTGGGTCATGACCCCCTTGGGGGTCGAACGACCCTTTCACAGGGGTCGCCTAAATACATCCTGTATATCAGATATTTACATTACAATTCATAACAAGTAGAAAAATGACAAAAATAATTTTATGGTTGGGGGTCACCACAATGTGAGGAACTGTATTAAAGGGTTGTGGCATTAGGAAGGTTAAGAACCACTGCTCTAGAAGCATTTTTTGAAAAGGCTGTTTTTATTCCATTTGATTGCCTTATACTTTTGTCAAAAATCATTTGGACATCTGTGCATGGTATATTTCTGGATTCTAGAGATTAAATATGTCCATCCTTGTACCAATACCAGAATCATGATTAACATATCTTCATCCATTTCACACGCTATAAAAGAACTCATGGTAATGGGTAATTTTTAAAAAGAAAATGTTTATTTGGCTCAACCTCTGCGGGCTGCATAAGAAATTTGGCACCACCATCTGCTTCTAGGGAGGAGTTCCCATCAAAGAAGCTTTTAATCAAGGCAGAACAGCAGGTGTGTCACATGGAGAGAGAAGCAGCAAGAGAGAGGAGGTCAAAGGACTTCAATCGGATCTCACTGGAACTGATAGAAGAACTCACTCAATACCTGAGCAAGGGCACCACGCCATTCACAGGTGATTCATCCCCAGGAGCTAAAAACCTCCCATCAGGCCCCACCTCCAACACTGGGATCGAATTTCAACATGAGGTTTAGAAGGCACAAACATCCAAACTCTCCCAATATATTATATAAAAAGTCATGAGGTCAAATAGTTTGTTCCACTTCATTCTTCTCTATCAAGATAGCTTTTTGCTATTATAATTCCTTTTCTTTTAACATAAATTTTAGGAAAAGTTTATACCTACTGAATGCATTGTTAAAATTTTCACAGAACTTGCATTATACCCATTTATCAATTTGGGGAAATGACAGATTTATGAATTTAAGCATCATGAGTCGTGAATATGACAATATGTCTCTACATTTATTAGATTTTAAATATTTCTTTCATTAGCACTGCATAGTTTTCAGAATACAAATCCCAGGCATGTCCTGCTACATTTAAAACTGTGTTTCTTTATTTCTTATCAGTTATAAATGGTCCATTTTTAATTTTGTTCCCCACTTGTTCATTGTCAGGATGAAGAAATACAACTCGGTCTCGTGTGGTTATCTTGTATCCTATGGCCTTGTAGAACCCATTTATTAGTTCTGGAAGCTTTTTTGTATTTTCCTTGGGATTTTCTGTATTTACAATCAAGCCATCTACAAATAAGGGCAGTTTTATTTCTTTTCCTCCGTTCTGATTTGTATTCCCTTCCTTGTTTAAACATATTTTCTCGCCTCATTGCATTGGTTAGAGCCTGTAACACATGTTGGACAAGAATAATGGAAGTGGACAGCCCTGCCTTCTTTCTGATTTAGGGGGGAAACATTCCATCTTTCCTCATTAAATATGTTAGCTGTAGATTTTTATGTACTCTTTATCAAATTAAAGAAGTTCCCCCCATTAGTATTTTTGAAAAGTTTTTATAAGGAATAGGTGTTGAACTTTTCAAATTCCTTTTCTGCCCCAATTTTATATGTTCATATGTTTTTTCTACTTTAGATCTTTACTATGGTGCATTACATTGGTTGATTTTCAAATATTTTACCAGCTTTGCATCTTTGGAATAACTCCTACTTGATTATTTTTATGTATTGCTGAATCCTATTTGCTAATATATTATTGAGTATTGTTGTATCTATGTTTATAAAGAATATAGGCCAGTAGTTTTGTGTATGTTGTGTGTGTGTGTGTGCATTGTCCTTGGTTGCAGAATCAGCATACTACTATCTTCAAAAAATGAATTGGGGGTAGTGCCTGTGGCTCAAGGAGAAGGACGCCAGCCCCATGTACCAGGAGTGGTGGGTTCGAGCCTGGCCCTGACCAAAACTGCAAAAAAAAAAAATTGGGAAGTAGTCTGTCTTCTATTCTCTGAAAAAGATTGTGTAGAATAAATCTTAATTCTTTTTGAATTTGATAGTATTCTAGGTCTAGAAATTTCTTTGGGGGAATTCTATAATTATGAATTTGATTTCCTTAATAGGCATATGCCTATTCAAATTACCTATTTCGTATTCGAAATAGTTGTAAGTTGTGTTTTTCAAAAACTAGTCTATGTTTTGTAAGTAATGAAACTTATATATATATAGAATGAGTCATGCATGTAAGAGTCCTACTAATCTTTAGATGCCCTCAATGTCTGTCTTACTATCTATTTCATGATTGATATTATAAATTTGTACCTTTTCATTTTTTCCTCTGTCAATATTGCTGCAACTTTGTCCATTTTATGGATCTTCTCACAAACTAGTTCTTTCGTTCATTTATTTTTCTCTCCTGATATTGATTTCTAATTTTATCTTTATTATTTTCTTCCTTCTCCTTTATTTCACTTTACTTTGCTCTTCTTTTTCTGGGTTCTTGAAGTGGGAGCTTAGATTATAGGTTTGAGAATTGTACTGCACAGGGGTGCTTTCGTTTTATCCTACAAATTTTGATCTGTTGTCTTTTCATTTTCACTCAGTTCAATGTATTTTTTATTTCAGTTGAGACTTTCTTTCTCTTCTATTTATGGATTCTACATACGTGTTTTGTCTCAAAGTGATTGTAGGTTCTGTTACCTTTCTGTTATTGATTTCCAATTTGATTCCATTGTGCTCAGAAAACACACTCTGTACAATTCAATTCTTTTAAATTTGTTGAGTTTTATTTAATGGATTAGGATATGACCTACCTTCCATATGGACACTTGTTAAAAAAATGTGTACTCTGACTCTACTGGATATAATATTTTAAATGTTGATTAGAATTTGTTGTATGTTGGGCAGGATTGGGTTTTTCTATACACTTTCTTATTTTCTGTCTCATTGTTCTATCAATTGCTAGAAGAGAGATGAAATCCACATGTATAATTATCCATTTGTCTATTTCTTCTTCAGTCCTATCAGTTTTTGCTTAACACATTTTGTAGAACTGTTGGGCTTAAGTGATTCTCTTGCTTCAACTTCCCAAGTAGTTGGTACTACAGGAGCCTTCCATAATGCCCAGCTATTTTTTGGTAGTAGTTGTCATTGTTGTTTGGCAGACCCAGGCTGAATTCGAACCCACCAGCTCTGGTGTATGTGACTAGACACTGAGCTACAGGCATAGAGCCAGTACTGTATTTCTTGATCATTTCCAGGAGACTTATGGTTGAGTCCCTGGAGTATTCTAATTGTAAGATCACGTTATATGCAAAGAGTGAGTATTTTACTTCCTTTGACCCCAATTGAATATCCTTAACATCTTTCTCTTGCCTGAATGCATTGGCTAGAACTTCCAGAACTATCTCAAATAGTGATGGTGATAGTTGAAATCCTTGTCTGTTTCCAATTTTATATGGAAATGTGTTCAGTTTTACTCCATTGAATATTATATTGAGTGTAAGTTTGTCATAGATGGCTTCTATCAGTTTAAGAAATTTCCCATCTCTGCCTACTTTCTTAATGTTCTTGTTAGAAAAGGATGCTGAATTTTGTCAAATGCTTTTTCTGCATCTATTGAGAGGATCAAATGGTCTTTCTTTTTGCTTCTATTTGTGTGATGAATTACATTCATGGATTTGCATAAGTTAAATGAACCTTGCATCCCTGAGATAAAGCCTACTTGATAATGATGTATAATTTCTTTATAGTGTAGATGTATTCTATTTGCTAGGGTTTTTTAAAGTATTTTTGCATTAATATTTATCAGTGAAATTGATCTGTAGTTTTCTTTTTCTGTTGGGTCTTTTCCTGGTTTTGCTTTCAGGGTAGCATCTGCTCCTTTAGAACAAGTTAAGTAGAGTTAATTCCTTCTCAATGTTTTAGAATAGGTTCTGCAAGTTTTTCTTTGAAGGTTTGATAAAATTCTGGTGTAAAGCTCTCTGATTCAGCCTTTCACAATAGCTTCGAAGAAAATGAAATACTGGGGACAACATCTAATGAAAAGAGGTGAAGGATCTCTACAGAGAAAATTATGAAATCTTGAGGAAATAGCAGAAGACATTAACAAATGGAAGAACATGCCATGCTCTTGGCTGGAAGGAATCAACATTGTTAAAATGTCTATACTACCCAAAGCAATCTACAGATTCAGTGCAGTCTCCATTAAATACAAACAACATACTTTGAAAGTTCTTCATTTTGTATGGAATCAGAAAAAATAAAACTGTAACAGCAGTTCTTACTAATAAAAACAAATTTGGAGGCATAACTTTACCAGACTTCAGTTTATACTACAAGTCTACAATAAACAAAACCACATGGTATTGGCATAAAAATAGAGATATAGATCTATGGAACAGAATAGAAAATCTAGAGATTGAGGCAGCACCTGTGACTCAATGGAAAGGGCACTGACCCCATATACCAAGAGTGGTGGGTTTGAACCCCGCCATGGCCCCGGCCAAACTGCAACAAAAAAAGAAATAAAAGAAGCCAGGTGTGATGGCTCACACCTGTTGTCCCACTGCTGTGGGAGGCCGAGGCGGGTGGATTGCCTGAGCTCAGCTGAGTTCAAGGCCAGCAGAAGACCAGCATGAGGCAGAGTGAGCCAGAATGAGACCCTATCTCTACAAAAAAAAAAACGTTGTGGCTAGTAATCCCAGCTACATGGAAGGCAAGAGGGCAAGAGAGTCACTACAGGAGGAAGAAGTAAAAAAATAAATAATAAAAAAACCCTTCAAACTAAGATAAAGTGAAAGCCAGCAGAAATTGAAAGCAAAAATAAAAAAAAAGAAAGAAAAGAAAAAAGAAAAAAAATCTAGAGATGAAATCAGCCTCTCCTGTCACTACCTGATCTTCAATAAACCAAACGAAAGCATACACTAAGGAAAAGAATGCCTACTCAATAAATGATTCTGGGTGAACTGGAGAACAACATGTTAAAGATAAAAATTAGACCAGCACCTCTTACCACTTATAAAAATTGATTCATAATGGACAAAAGATTTAAATCTATGACATAAAATGGTAAAAACTTAAGAAGAAAGAAGAAGCCATTAATAATATTGGACTGCAGAAAGATTTTATGAAAAATGACTACATTGGCAACAACAAAAATAAATAAATAGGACTTAAGCTAAAAAGCTTCTGCACAGCTAAGGACACAGCAATTAAAGCAAAAAGACAACCTTCGGAATGAGAAAAAATATTTGCATGTTACAAATCTGACAAAAGGCTAACAACCAGAATATTCAAAGAACTCAAATTAATCAGCGAACAACCCCATTTATCACTGGGCAAGAGATATGAACAGAATCCTCTCCCAAGAAGACAGAAAAATGGCCCCAAACATGAAAAATGTTCATTCTACCTGATTATCAGAGAAATACAAATCAAAACCACTTTGATATCACCCAATCGAAATGAGATTAGACCACATCACAAAGTCCCAAGGCTGCAGATGCTGGTGTGGCTGTGGAGAGAAGGGAATGATTTGTTACTATTGGTGGGATTCAAATTAATACAGCTTTTTTGGAAAGAAGTATGGCTAATCCCTACAGTAGTCAAAATAGACCTTCCATTTGATTACACCATCCCATTATTAGGTATCTACCCAGAAGAAAAAAAAATCATTTTTATCATAAGGACGTTTGTACTAGAGTGTGTATCACAGTTCAGTTCACAATTGCAAGATGTAGAATCAACTCAAATGCCCATCAACTTATGAATAGATTAATAAGCTGCGGTATATGTATACTAAAAATACTATTTAGCCATAAGAAAGAAAGAGATGGCTCGGTGCCTGTGGCTCAAGCGGCTAAGGCGCCAGCCACATACACCTAAGGTTGCGGGTTCAAATCCCCAGCCCGGGCCCGCCAAACAACAATGATGACTGCAACCAAAAAAAAAAAAAAAAAAAAAAAATGGCCAGGCGTTGTGGCGGGCGCCTGTAGTCCCAGCTACTTGGGAGGCTGAGGCAGGAGACTCGCTTGAGCCCAGGAGTTGGAGGTTGCTGTGAGCGTGATGCCATGGCACTCTACCCAGGGGGATAGCTTGAGGCTCCATCTCAAAAAAAAAAAAGAAAGAAAGAAAGAAAGAAAGAAAGAAAGAGATATTACATCCTTTGTATTAACCTGGATGGAGTTGAGGAACAGTCTTCTTAGTAAAGTTTCATAAGAATGGAAAAGCAAGTATCCAAGATGCTCATTAATAGTATGAAATCGGTTGATGAACAACTATACCCCAACATGAGAGAAAAACAAAATTAAATTCAAATAAGTGGCAGGGGAAATGAAGGAAGGGTAGAGAGGAGGAGGAAGAAGAGGAAGGGGGAATGATTTGCTCTCACCTAATGTGCACAATGTAAGGGTATATGGCACTCCTCCTGGGTGAACGGCTCAACTACAACTTGGACTTTACCTAAAAAATGCAAACAATGTAATGTGATCATTTCTACCCTTACATTAATCTGAAATTTTTTAATGGAAAAATTAAGAAAGATAATAGTAAGTCAAATTCAGCAGCATCTTATAATCACAACTAGTTTCATAAAATTTGATAAATTCCACAACCATCCATGATAATTAGAGTTCTTAATCTCATTAAGTAAAAAAAAAAAAAAAAAAAAAAACTACAGCAAATCTTATTCCTAATGTAAAATATTGAAAACTTTCTTTGGATATCGGAAATTATACAAGAATACCCAATACCTCTATTTCTGTGTAATATGGAACTCGAGATCCTGGACAGTGCAATAAGACAAGAAAAATATATTAAATATTTAATAATTTGTGGGCTAGAAACACTCAACCTTTTAAAATCAGCCTCTATGCCTCAGCTGCAACAAATTCCAAGGAAGTATGTCAGTGACTTTTCTCTAAACTATACTTTTGATGTCCTGAATATCATCAAAATGTCTTTATTTCAATATTTCCTTTCTCTTTGGATAAAGAAGAAAGTCATTTGGGGCCAGATCAGGTGAGCAGGGAGGGTGTTCCAATGCAGTTATTTGTTTACTTGCTAAAAACTCCCTCACAGACAGTGGAGTGCGAATGGGTGCATTGTGAGGCAAGAGCCACAAGTTGGTGTTGAAAAGTTCAGGTCATTTTCATCTGACATTTTCACAAAACCTTTTCTTATTACTACCAAGTATTAAATGTTGTTAACTGTCCAGCTGGTACAAATTTATAATGAATAAATATACCTCTGATACCAAAAAAAGTTAGAATCATCATTTTGACTCTTGATTTGGACTAATGGGATTATTTTGGTTATTGAGAATTGGCTGACTTCCATTGTGCAGAAGGATGCTTTGTTTCAAGGTCATTCAGGTACATCTGTATTTTATCACCAGTCATAATGGCCCAAAACCTCATCTTGCCTCTCCAAAAGGTCTTGGCAAACTTTGACTCTCTTTTGATTTTGTTCATCAGTGAGTTCCTCTGGGACCATTTCTGCACACACCTTTCTCATGCCAAGATTTTCAGTTAACACTTTTCTGTTTCTCTCTTGACGTTTACTTGGTCTGCTAAGCTTCTCAGAATCAGTTGATGATTTTGATGCACGATTTGATGGGGTTTTTTGCAATGTTTTCATCAGTCTGCTTATTATTGGACACCATGACCTCTCTTCATCAGTGATGCTTTCTTTCCCCTCAGAAAAACATTTAATCTAATTGCACACTGCCATTTCCTTCATGGAATTATCCCCTCAAACTTGGACTGACGTGTCCCTGATTTTACTTCCATTCTTGCTAAGTTTAACAAGAAATTCAACTTTGTTTGTTGTTCTAATTGAGGCTTCAATATTCTTGTGACAGCACACAAGAACACACAACAACTATAATGAATGACACTTAACAAGACACCAGCACACGTCAACACAGACACAGCTGTGAGACACTGCTATACCAAGGTTATGAAAGTTCCCACTTGGATTTTACAGTGCTACCAATATACGCTATGGTGGCAAGTTCACAAACTTAATTGTCAGACATTGTATACATATGTCAGATCATCACATTGTATGACTTGAGCATACACAGTTTTTTTACTTATTATGATACCTCAGTGAAGCTAAAGAGAAAAATATAAACATGTGCTAAACAAGGTGACTTTGACATACCTGTGACATTACTTAAGAGCATGTTTACAACTTAACAAAATAGGGGGACACTGTCAATTTCAATTTTCTGGAAAACAGAATGAGGCATCCTTTAAAAATTCTTTTTTAATTTTATTTCAGATTAATATGAAGGTGCAAATGATTAGCTCACTTTGTTTGCACTTGTTAGGTAAAGTTCAAGTTGTAGTTGAGCCAACATCCAGGGGGGTATGTTGTATGCCCTTACATTGTGCCCATGAAGTGAGAGTTTACCAATCTCCCTCCCATCTTTTCTCTTTCCCTCTTGTCCCCCACTCAAATTGAATTTTGTTTTCCTTTCTTATGGGAGTGTAGTTGTTTATCTGTTGGGTGTCTAGTGGACCCCAACCTGGGACAGTGGTCAGCAGGGGAAATGGCGCTGGAGAAATCATGAGGGACACCTTCAGATGCATTTATTATCATTAGTAGTACAGGGGTGGCCACCTGTGGGTTTTATCCAGGCTTATGAAGGCCTTTGGGGTCTCAGCCCATCTATTCCCACATTTATCTACTAATTTCATATTAGTGCTGAGTACATTGGATACTTGCTTCTCCATTCTTGTGATATTTTACTAAAAAAGATGTTCCTGGCTCAGAGCCCATAGCTCAGTGGGTAGGGCACCGGCCGCATACACTAATGCTGGTGGATTCGAGCCCATCTAGGGCCTGCTAAACAACAATGAAAACTGCCACAACAGCTATAACAAAAAAATAGCTGGGCGTTGTGGTGGGTGCTTGTAGTCTCAGCTACTTGGGAGGTTGAGGCAAGAGAATCACTTAAGCCCAAGAGTTTGGGTTGCTGTAAGCTGTGATGCCATAGCACTCTACCAAGGGCAACATAGTGACACTCTATCTCCAAAAAAAAAAATGTTCCTCAACTCCATTCAAATTAATACAAAAGATGTAATATCTTCATCATTTTTATTGCTGAATAGTATTTTATGGTATACACACACACACACGACAGTTCATTAATCTGTTAGTGAGTTGATGGCACTCGCGCTGACTCCACATCTTGGCAATTGTGAACTGAACTGCGGCAAACACTCTAAGTGCAAATATCCTTATGGAAAATGAATTTTTGTTCTTCTGGGTGGATACGTGGTAATGGGATATCAGGATTAAATGGAAGGTCTCATTTGAGGATTCTCTATACTTCTTTCCAAAAAGGCTATATTAGTTTGCAATCCCACCCACAGTGTAAAGTGTTCCCTTCTCTCCACAGCCACGCCAGCATCTATAATGTTGGGACTTTGTGATGTGGTCGAATCACGTTAGGGTTAGGAGTTACCTCAAGGCAACATCTGACACTGATACATAATTCTCATCATCCCTGACCATTAGAGATGATGAGAATTTTTCCTGTGTTTTTTGGCCACTTGTCTTCTTGGGACAGGGTTCTGTTCATGTCTCTCGACCAAAGACAAATGGGGTTGTTTGCTCTTCATTTGTTAAATTAATTTGAGTTCTCTATAGATTCTGGTTAGGAGCCTTTTGTCAGATTTGTAACAGGAAAATATCTTTTCTCATTCTGAAGGTCATCTATTTACTTTAATTGTTGTGTCCTTTGCCATGCAGAAGCTTTTTAGCTTGATCATGTCCCTTTTATTTATTTTTGGTATTGCTGCAATTGCCAATGGGATCTTCTTCCTACAATCTTTCCCCAGGCCAATATTGTCAAGAGTTTTCCTTATATTTTCTTCTAGAGTTTGTATTGTTTTGTATCTTAGATTTATGTCTTTTATCCAGGTTGAGTCAATTTTCCCAATAGTGAGAGGTACAAGTTTAGTTTCAGTCTTTTACATGTGGTTAACCAGTTTTCTCAGCACCATTTATTAAATAAGGTTTTTTTCCCCTTAGTCAGCCTTCAGAATGGGAGAAGATTATTTGCATGCTATGAATCTGACAAAGGCCTAATAACCAGAGTCTACAGAGAACTCAAACTAATCAACATGAAAAGAGCAAACAACCCCATTTGTCATTTGCCAAGAGACATGAACAGAACCTTCTCCCAAGAAGACAGATGACTAACACACACATGAAAAAAAATGCTTATCATCACTAATCATAAGAGAAATGCAAATCAAAACCACACTGAAATATCAACTAACCCTGATGAGAATAGCTCACATCACAAAGTCTCAAAGGTGCAGATTCTGGCATGGATGTGAGAGAAGGGAACACTCTCACACTGCTCATGGGATTGTAAACTAATAGCTCCTCTCTGGAAAGAAGTGGGGAGAATCCGCAAAGTGCTAAATGTAAGTCTCCCATTTGAACCCACAATCCCATTACTAGGTATCATCTACCCACAAGTAAAAATTCTTATATACATTGTATCACAATTCTATTTACAATAGTATCAATTAGCATCAAATATCTAGAAATAAATCCAATAATGTGTAACATCTGTACACTGATAGGTTAAAAATTACTAATCAGACAAATAAACATAGAAAGAGATATGGCCTTCTCATGGATTGAAAGATTCAGTGTGATAAAAATACCAATTCTTCTAAAGTCGATATAAATATTAAATGAAATCAATAAAAATCCTATCAGGATATTTGCTAGAAATATTCAAACTAATACTAAATTGGACAAAACTAACCAATAAAATAGTGAGGAAGATGAATAGAATTTGAGGATGAAACTACTATATATCTGTATTCATTATAAAGCAGCAATCATTAAATTGTGATGTCATTACTACAAAAATAGACACAGACCAATGAATCAACCTAGAGAATTCAAAAGGAAGTTCATGCACAGATAATCAATTCCTTCATAAAAATGTGACACTGCAGTGCAGTGCAGAAAGGATGTCCTTATATTAAATGGTGCCAAATATACATAAGACAAATAGATATTTTGGAATATAAAAAATCTTTTTAACAATATTTATTACAGTGTTATTCGTAATCCCTCAGGTAAAAACCCAAATGGTCTAAGAATAAAATGGTTAAATAAATTGGTAAATATTTTCATAATAAAATACTACACAAAATGGAGACAAATGACTTATAATATATCGAATGAAAAAGGCAAACACACAAGATTACATGATGTCTTATTCCACTGTGTATATTAATTCAAAAACAGGTAAACAAATCCATGGTCAGAGACAAATCAGTGAATTGCAATTTATAGATGTAATTTGTTTCATGAGTCAACTGCAAAATGTATTCTTTTTGTTAGGTTGGAATGCTGTAACAAAAATACAAAGACATGAAATAAGAAAAAATTTTATTTCTCACATTTCTGGAAGCTGAGCATTCCAAGATCAAAGCACCAACAGATCTCATGTCTAATGAAGGACAGCTTCTGTTTACAGAAAGGTTCCTTTTCACTGTGTCCTCACATGGTCAAGGTTATAGAGAAAGAAATCAAGCTCTCTCAAGGGCACCATTATAAGGACTAATCCCATTCTAAGGACTCTATCCTTCTGACCTAATCACCTCCTGAAGGCCCATTCTCCAAATATGATACTATGGGAGATTAGAGTTTCAACATGTGAATTTTGAAGGGACACAATCATTTATAAGACTTGTTTGATCAAAAACCAATGTTTCAGGTGGCATTCATGGCTCAGTGGGTAGGGCACTGGTCCCATATACTGAGGGTGGTGGGTTAGAACCCAGCCCTGGCCAAACAACAACAGAACAGCTGGGCATTGTGGCA
>NW_003852405.1:6613737-6655278 GCF_000181295.1 Otolemur garnettii
AGAGATGTTTTGTGGTGCCTGTGGCTCAAAAGAGTAGGGCGCCAGCCCCACATGACATAGGTGGTGGGTTCAAACCCAGCCCCGGCCAAAAAAAAAAAAAAAGATGCTTCATAATATTAAAATGTTGTTTATTTTTGATGAGCTAATATTATAACAACATTTAAAAGATATGAATCTTTATCTCTTAGAGATTTGTTTCAAAATTAACTTGTATAGAGAAACTTGGTAATGGTCCACAAGAGTTTATTACATCATTTTGTCTACATTTGTGTATGTTTGAAATTTTTATTCTAAGAATTAAAAGTTAAAGAAATAAAGATAAATATTATCTCCATGTATTATGTTAGTTAGAACCCAACATACTCACTTGACATTCTCTGAATAATAATTAAATTAAATAAATGCTCATCTTGGTACTTCAAGATGAAAAATCTGATAGTTTTTAGGCTATATTAAAAGCACTAAGCTTGCAAAGATGTTTAAAAGTAAGTATAAAATTAATAAGCATGGTACTTCAAAATACGAAATGCCAGCAATGAAAAACAAATTCTTCATTTGTACACAGAATGTTTCTTGTTCTTTGGTGTAATTTATTTTGCTATCATTTCCGTGAATGTCAGCGTGACAACACAGCTAAGATATATTTAATGCAAAATGGAATCATCTGCTTTGAGTTTCTTCCCTTATTAAAGTTTCATAGTAATGGCCTGTCATCTTAAAAGCTATGCTTAAAACTGTCAGATTGTAGTCTTGAACTTTGAATAAATTCATATTTCAGGATATTTATTACTTATTTATATTTTCTCCTGCCCATCTACAGTCACAAACGTCCTGTAAACATAAGACAGAAACATATATGAGGAGCTAGAAGGTAACTTCGCAATCGTGGAATCCACAGATTTCATTGTACACATAAAATCGCTTAGTTCTTGTAAAGGATAGGAATGCAATGATTTATACAGTAACCCCTCCCTGAGCCTTACTGGGAACTATATTTCTCCCATTTCATCCACATGAATTTTACTTTCACACTCTTAAATTATTCAATATCACCTCTGGTCACCTTTGATTGTTTCTGAAGTTGATATCTCTCTGAAGTTTGTTAGATTTCAATAACCTCTAAATTACAACACTGTTAATAACTGTGTTTTCAACCACTTAGGAAAAAAAGATTCTTGAAAACAAAAAAAGAGAGTTAAATCTGACAGAGTAGGGATGAGAACTCCACAAGAACTTGGGTCTTTGAACACCAAGTTCCTGAACCTGGTACCAATGTATGTTTATTCCATTAGATAACCCCAATATCCTTCAAATAAACTCCTTCTTATCCTTTAGCTAATCTAAGTTTGATATATGCTGTTGCAACAAAAAGATCCCTAATTAACACAGTGCTTAGTGTTAAGGGTTAGTGAGTTACTTATGAGTAAGTGTTCATAACTAATTAGAAAGCTGCTTTGGAATCCAGACATTCTTCTAACCCAATATGAGGCACTAATAAATTTTTGTTGAAATCAAATGAGCTGTAATAGCTGATCATGATGACTCATGCCTGTAATCCTAGCACTAGGAGAGGCCAAGAAGGGACAATCACTTGAGGTCAAGAGTTCAAGACCAGCCTACACAAGAGCAAGACCCTGTCTCTACTAAAATTAGAAAAACTAGCTCAGCATGGTAGCCTGCTGCTGCAGTCCCAGCTACTTGAGAGGGTGAAACAGGAGAACTGCTGGAATCCAGGAGTTGGACATTGCTGTGAGCTAGGCGGAAGCCATCACACTATAGTCCAGGCAGCAGAGTGAGACTCTGTCTCCAAAAAAACCAAGCCAAAACAAAACAAAATGTTATCCTGTATCATGTTTTTAAAAAATATTTTTAGACGTTTCATATATGTACAAATGACTATTATACATACAAATGACTATTACATTGTACTATCTTCAAAAGAAGTTTCAATAAGCACGATAAGACATATTTGCAATTTCTAACAAAATTAGGTGGTTCTTACAGTAAAAATGACATTATGTTAGAAGGACTTTAAACTACTACAGCACAGAACAGTTGGGAGGAGGCAATACACAAAAGTAAATTTTAAACGCTGATGGCTAAACCAGGGAAATGGGTAAACAAGATTCATTATACTATTCCCTCTTATCTTGTGCATGTTGGAAATTTTTAGTTATAAAAAGTTGTAAGAAAAATGATATATCACGATATCTCTTATATTATAAGTTCTCATTAAAAACTGGCTTTGTTCCCCATGACTCAAGTCAGGGGGGGAAAGAGGATCAAGGAGAGTAACCAATGGCAGTGGGGGCCACAGTAACAACTCTGGTACCTTTACATTCTGAACTGTGAGTGATAGAATGAATTCCAGACTTCAGATCTCTTAATAGCTAGCTCTAAATTCTGTCCACTTTCTCCTTCTCATTCACATTTGGCCACTTCACCATTTGACAATTTCTATGATGCATTTTTATTGAATTTTATTGCAATCTCACTTTTGAACTCATACTTTTGTAGGTATAGGAAATGAAAATATTTTATTTATAAAAATAGGATTCTTATCATTTCTACTTTGGTACAATTTTAATATCATTGGTGTTTCTTCTCAAGCTTCTTTTTCATTGCTAAATTTAAATGGAACTGGGGAGATTTTCAAATTGTGTTCGCTGAAGAAAAAGAATATTTAACTATATAGGAACTATGTATCTTTTCAACTATATAGGAACTATATATTTTTTTCTTCAGCATTTTGTTTTCCTTGAAACAAACAAACAAAAACCTGGGAGAAAATCTCCAAATGCTGATGGGGCAGGTATCACTCTAGGATACCACACTGTGCAATTGAAGGAGACATCACTCATATGAGATGGCCCTGGACCAGACATTAGCACTATATTGGCTTATATTTGCTTCTATATTAATATCTACACACAAGTTCTTTTTTTGCTGGTTTTGTTGGTTGGTTGGTTGGTTTTTAATTTCAGATTAATGTGAGAGTACAAATGATTGGGTTACATCATGCGTGTTTCTTAGGTAAAGTTCAAGGTGTGGTTGAGACCTTCACCCATGGGGCGTGCTCTATACCTTATACACATGTTTTTAAGTGTACAGGTATTGCTTTTATAATCAGCAAAATGAGGTACTTGTACTTTCTAGGAAGAGGGTAAAGATTAGCTATTCAGAGTCTTCCCGACTGCATTAGACTTCTGTTGCTGCATGATGAATTATTACAGTGGCTTAAGACAAAATTCATTTGTTTTTGTTTGTTTGGTTTTTGGTTTTTAATTCCACATTAATATCAGAGTACAAATGACCAGGTTACATTGTTGGCATTTCTTGGGTAAAGTTCCATAGCAGTTTGTGTCTGCTCAACACTCCAACACAGCATGGCTGGGCTCTGCTCAGGGTTTCAAGTCAAAGCTAAAACCAGGGTCTCTACTGGGCTACATTTTCCTTTTAGAGCTTGGAGTTCTATTCCAATTTCTTGCAGTAATCGGCAGAGTCTGACAGCGCTCATTTAAATATTTTCTAGGAATATTCTGGTTCAAACTCTTAATAACATGTGAATCTGCATGTGGAGAAGGAATTTGTAAATATGCTTAATTTTTCTCTAGATACCTCTTCTATTTTCTCCTTCTGTGTCTTGCTTTGGTTGAATCCTGCTTATCCAGGAAGCTGTTCCTAAGAAAATATCCTCCTAACTCTGGCTCAACTATCTACCCCCATTCTCTAACGTGCACCAGCCTATGCCCCACTCTGCCTTTAGACTTAACACTTTGTACTTACTTGTCTGTAAGTTTTACTTTTTAACTAGTTTTATTTATCTTCATTTCCCAAGCATTAGACACAGTACTTGGAATTGGACAAGTAATCAACAAATTTTGCATTAGTGATTGAATAAATAAATGAATGTAGAGTGGATTAGTCCACATTTATCAAACCATATACTCTTTACAGACAATGTATCAGAGGAATATGAAGCCACGGGAGAAAGCAGCAACCTCAAGCATTTTCTTTTACAATAAGGAGGTCACAGGTGGCACCTATGGCTCAGTGAGCAGAGTGCCAGCCCCATATGCCCAGGGTGGCAGGTTCAAACCCGGCTCCAGCCAAACTGCAACAAAAAAATAGCCATGCATTGTGCCAGGCGCCTGTAGTCCCGGCTACTTGGGAGGCTGAGGCAAGAGAATCACCTAAGTCCAGGAGTTGGAGTGCTATGAGCTATGTGACACCACAGCACTCTACTGAGGGTGATAAAATGAGACTCTGTCTCTAAAAATAATAAATAAATAAATAAATAAAATAAGGAGGTCACAACATTACTTTTATTTTAAAAAAACAAAGATATATTATGAATGATAAAACATGTAAATGTATTTAAATTATAATCTAAGAATTCAAGTTAAGTTATTTTACTGTATATCCCCTTACTCTGTCCATACAAGCATGGAGAGAGGAAGTTTGGAAGCCTGTGGAAGCCTAAGCCAGTTTGAAACTTTTATCTTGCACTAGATACACCTCTTTGCATCCATCTCAGTCAGTCCTTGGCTATGGCACTAAGCCAGGGAGAAAGCATTCTCCAGTTTGAGAAGTTTGAGTCGGTTATCTCAGCTTCTTGGCCAGATTCTGAAAATAAAATAATCTCAGGTATAAGAGGATAGAGTTTCTGTATACTTCCTGAAACTTGGACATAGTTCTCACAGGCTGTTCTCATGTTTCTTCTCATATGTGTAGATTGATTGGAGAAAAACAATGGTGGATATCCAAAAGTTTTAGTCAGTTAGATAGAGCCAGATTTCAGGCGTTGTGCACTAATAGCACCCCAAATCCGTATCTACTACGGATGCTTGCTTGTTGTTATGGGAGGCAGGAAGCATTCACACCTCTGTATCCATGATATAGGAAAATTCATTTCTTCGTGGACTAAATATTTATTGCCATACATATTATGTGCTATGTGTTTGAGACACTGAATTTGCAGCAGTGAACAAAACAATGTTTCTGCTCCCACGAAGTTTATAGACAAGTGCAGGGCACAGGCAACACATCAGTAAATACGGACCACGTGAGGACAGGGTAGAGAGCCAGGGACGGTCAGGGAAGATGCTCTCTGATAAGACAACAGCACTGCAGGAATCTTTGTCCTCGAACTTGGGGCTCGGGTTTATTTTGTTGATTTTCATTCTATGCACCCCTCTTCTCTTGCACTTCCTTCTTACTTCCAAGTAGATATTACTAATGAGAAGACTATTTAGAAGGCTGGCTCGCTGCAGGTTAACAGCAGAAGACACACCTACAAGAGCTTGGCATCCTGTCTGTGTGTGTTAGCATAACCAGATCCTGTGCTAAATCTAAGACAAACACACCACCTATTTATATATGGAAAGCAGATTCACTTAGGGTTTGAAATCTAACTTAATTATTCCTTAAGAATATACAATTTGCTAAGCTTAAAAGCTGTTGTGCTATTCTTTCTAAAGCTGTGTTTTTATACTAATTCTATATTGCTTGGTAACTTCAGGCTGGAAGCTTGTTGTGGTATTTTTCTTTTTTCTTTACAGAAAGAGAACAGTGAAGGTGACTGTTTGCCTTTGGCAAACTTTATTCTTATTAGTCTTTCTAGCCTGCTTCCTGAGTACCCCCTTTTACCTTTGGCTTCTGTAGCTCAGATACATTATTCTAAGAGTAATGTTTTTATGCAAACGTGATACGCTGTAATTAAAATTACAACCATAGAATCATGATTATATATACAATGAAAATAAACCTAAATGAATATTTATCACAAAGAATAAGAGCATAGGGTGTTATTTTACTCAGTTTTGATTTCCACTTTGAGCACATGAAATTTATTTTGGTAATGAGTTCTTTCCAGAATGCCAATTTGGAATCTTCAGATGTGTCTTTTTTTGAAAAGTAATAATAATTAGTAACCTGATAACTAATTAATGGAAGTCGATTTCCACATCCTAATAATGACATTTAGTAACATGAAATCAATTGTTTTCTGAACCAGTCACTGATGAAATGAAAGTCAAAAATAGAAGTATTATGGTACGAACTAGGTCTGCCTGATTGTTTTTTCCCAAAGGGCTTTAGATAGGGATTAGGATATCTAAATTCAATCAAAGCTGGAAGCTTGAGACAGGGAACTTCACAGACTTTAATAGGTAAAGAAAAAAAACTTGCAAAAAAAAAAATGTAGCCAATGGGCAATACTAATTGTGATGCCTTTCTTTAAAAATTTATCTGAAATCTAAGATCCTTAAGGAAGTATGATGTAGTTGCAAAATATTTTAAACATTTAAAAAAATCAGCACCCCTCAAAAATATTGTGAGGTATAGCCTCATAGCTGAAACAGCAGCGCCACCTTGTGACAAAGACATTTCAACATAATTCTGCTCCACATTTCCTTATTTTTAACCAACTCTATTGACCTGTAACATACGAAGATAGGAAGAGAAAAATAATGCACTTTGCTCATTAGGACATTGAAAATTATATATTGAAGAAAGAATGTCAAGTGTAGTTTGAACTTGATCTTTAGGACATTTAAAATTGTATATTGAAGGGGAAAAATGTCAAGAGTCGTTTGCTAAACATTAGACTAACAATCATTAACATTTTTAAGCCGCCATTATATTTAAAAGATTTTGCTAAGCTTTAAAGAAATTTGTAATAAAAAAAAAATCATAAGTTTTTCCCATTGCTTCTGAGAAATTCATAAGCAAATAGAAAGACTGACAAAACCAATCTCAAGAAACAAACATTGGAAAATAAACTAAGTAGCTATTATAAATAGCAGAGAAGGGCGTTTTTCAGGGTACTCAACCTATGAAGGCCTTCTGAGGAAGAGCGAACATTTATATTCTCTCCCAATTCTTCATTCAGAATGGAAGGAATATTGCAGCAGAGGCTGGTTAGGGCAGGCATGCCTTCATGTTACCTCATGTTTTTGTTTTCACTCTATATTCCTACTCCACTTTCCAGAGATTAAAGATGCAAAATTTTCTTAGAAAACTTCGATTGCTATTTAAAAAAAAAAAAAAAAAACATGAAAAGGACAGACCCAGGGGGATTCTTTCTGTGCCGGGGCCTGTACTAATGAACACTGTAGAAATATTTTAATATTTTTCAATGTTTTGATTTTTTTTCTCCAAGATGCAGTTGCTGTCTTTTTGAATAATTAAATGATATATATAATATCATGTATAATGATCTGGGAACTATTATAAGTTTTGATGCATATGATTCCATTAAAACCAGCAATTAATATTGGCTCCCTACTAGATAGTAAGTGGAATAACATGTATATTTATCTTGTAAATGTTCAAGTTACTTGGACAAAACTCTACCTAAAGCAAGAAAAAGTTCCCATTCCCTGTCCCTAAAATCCAACTCGAACACTTGCCTGTGAAATTAGACTTGACTACCAGCTGCCTGCCTGGCCCTAATTAGGCAGGGAGGAAAGGAAGGGGGGGGGGAAGGAAGAAATACCAACAAAAATCATAACTCATTCTCTTTCCTTTTCCCCAACAAACAGTAGCGTAATTCAGTCTCTTTCCGCAATATCTAATATAGCAACCAAACTATTATTACAAAGCAAACAACAAGAGTTTAAAAAATAGGATATTTGGGCAAAAAGCTATTTCTTTTATTTCTCCTAGAAATTTTAAGTTTCTTGGAAACTAAGACTCTCCTTATTTCCTGTGACCCAGTGTAGGCCTACCAGTAATAAAGATTCGTTGGAATTACATTTTTAATTCCTTCTTCAGTATATTCAATTTCAGCCTACTCAAATTTCTTGGATTTCTTTTATTAGACCGGAGATACAAAATTCAGCTCTCATTGGCCCTGAAGAAAATTATGACTCATAGTTAGCCAATAAGCATTTTTAAGACATGGACTTTAGTTTATGATTCATCCTTAATCATAATTTTAAAATAATCGAAGAGGACATTTTTCCTCTGGAGTCTACTAAACATAAACGCCTTCCCTAAATCCACTGGTATTTTTAAATGGAAAATTAAAAAGAAATATGTTTTACCCCTAGGCTAGATTAAGTGGAAATGAGAGGGGTTGAAGAAGAAATTCCTCACTACATAGATTGTGAGAAATAGAACATTTTCCCCTGGAAATTTGTACATTGATGAGCCACTTTGCTTCTTGATGATAAAAGACAGTTATAAGCCTGAAGCAGGGAAACAAAAAAATCTACAAACTCAGAAGACGGTAAAATAAACCTGCAGGGTAAAGAAATAGGGCTGGTTATAACCAATTTGATTTGGATTTCCCCCTGGTTTGTTTTTTGTTTGTTTGTATTGGTTTTCACTTATGCCAGACCGTATACCATCTTTCTTCAATATCTAGCTTTATTTCTGTCAATATTAAAATGTAAATGTAAAAAGACAATGCATAAAACATAGACATTTTAGGTCAGAACAAAGTTGCAGCTTATTTCAACGTGTTTTAAGGAAAGAGGTGGAGAAATATTTACTTAGAAGTTAAAAATTAACAAAGATCGTAGGTTTCAAAAACCCTGTGTGTCATGTGTAATCACTAGATAAGCTTTCAAGGTGAACATCAGATCAAATGGAGCAATTGGAGGTAAGATTAGAAAGAAGCGCCCAGCAATAGAAAAGAAAACTGTGTCACATATGCCACACGAGAATGAGGTACAATGAGGAGCCAATGCAGTATAAATTAAATGTAGTAAAATTAAAACAGGTCATTCTGGACACATGTATAATGCCAAAGTAAAATAAATTGGATTAATAAAGAAATATGTAACAATGATTAGAGAATACATATTGTAATGATTAAATTAGTTATTTCTCTATTTAAAAAAAGTTACTATGTGGCATGAAATAGTAAATATTCAAGTAGATGGAGTTGAATACCAAGACCGTAGATCCTATAGTCTCAGTTGTACACATGTGGGAGGTCTCGCTAGGTAATGCTATGCTGTTTTCACATTGCTCACAATCTATGCTGTCATCTAAAGCAATCTGAAAATGGAATCAAAACTGTATTTTCTGCTCCTAGTTCTTTCCAAGTGCCAACATTACCAGCAGGTAGCTAAAAATGGCAAACGTGCACTACCAGCTTGGCCTCTAGGTCATGTTAATAGAATTATATTTTAGATTTACGACATCGGGCAGCGCCTGTGGCTCAAAGGAGTGGGGCCCTGGCCTCATACGCCAGAGGTGGCGGGTTCAAACCCAGCCCTGGGCCAAAAACTGCAAAAATATAAATAGATAGATTTACAGCAGCATATTATATTCTTTTAGAATAAAAGTAATTGTTCATAAACTTCTTCCATCTTCTTCCAGAAAAGAAAAGCCACTGTTGAGATAACGTAGTAAAGTTGTTGTTAAATAATGATTAATAAATTAAAAAAGGAGGGATTTTTGCATGAAAGTGTGTGATGTTGTGTGTATATATTTATACTTTTCTAAATATAATAAATGTGTACGGGTGATATATTTATCATTTGCAATGAGAAATAAAACGGTAAGAGTAGTTTATTAAAAGAAAATAATTTTTTGGAAAATAATTTTTTAGTGGGAACAAGTGGAGAAAAAACAAAGAGAAGGAATCCAGGCTCCGTGCAAGAATCAGGATTTTCAATATGGACAAGTCTGTGCCTTTTTTCACTGGACAATTTCAGAAAAGACTGAATAAATTTTAAACTAACATTTTAGGATTTCACTGACAATTTTCAAACCTAAATATTGAACAGGGTTCTATCCGGAACCTTGGTAATATAACAACAAATAAAACAGCATTGGATGGTGGTGCATTCCTCAGAGGAGTGGCCTACGTCTTAATTGTCTTTAACTTCCTGTGTTTATAATATGTAAATGTAGTGTCAACCATTGCAAAGGGCCACAAGAAAAGTTTTATTACAGTTGTCCTTCCTTAGGTTGGTCACCTGCCGATGCCACGCAAGCTCACTCTTCCTACCTGCCTGTTTATTCCTTCAAGTTGATAAATAATGATGAAGTGCTAAGTGAGACTCAAACAAGACGGCGTGTCTAGGTGTAAATAATGTCACCAATTTACTGAGCGGTCAAAGCTAACTACTAATTACACCACTAATTAGTATGAGAGAAAAGAGAAGGTGAAGTGGGATGGGCGTGAGGACATGCTCTGTGAACACTCTGAACCAGAAAAAAGCGTCATCTCTTTAAGCACGTACAAGAAATCCAATGGAAATGAAATACAAAAATCGACAACGTGACATGAAATAAGATTTGTTAGGTAATCTGCTCAAGAGCTTGACGGTGATGCTATGGATTTGCGTCTTTCCCTAAGATTCAGCAGGACATCACTGAAGACTTTGAAGCAGTGACTGATACACATATAGCAGATATGCCTTTGTGAAACACATCAGTCTAGTCTTGATGAAGCCAGCAGACATCTACCAATGATCACTGACTGGGAACAGTCTTGTCATTGTAGGAAGTTAGACAATTTGATGTCTATACCAGACGTTAACTCAAGATATCACTATTTATAATTGCATGTGGAAATTATTTAAAAAACACTATACGACTAGAATTACAGGCTTGGCACCCATAGCACAGTGATTATGGCACCAGACATATACACCAAGGGTGGTGGGTTCAAACCCAACCCAGGCCAGCTGAACGACATTGACAACTGCAACCAAAAAATAGCCGGGCACCGTGGCAGGTGCCTGTAGTCCCAGCTACTTGGGAGGCTGAGGCAAGAGAATCACTTAAGCCTAAGAGTTGGAGGTTGCTGTGAGCTGTGACATCACAGCACTCTACTGAGGGCGACATAGTGAGACTCTGACTCAAATAAATAAATAACTAAAAGACTAGAATGACAATGAACTGTCTGTGTCTTCCACATCCGTAAGTGCTCACAGATTTACACAGAACAAGACTAGAAAACGAGGAAAGAAGTTTCACTTTTCCTCCCTGCCTCACCTCCCTCAAGCAGCCAACGGCTGGAACTGTGCTGAGACCCTGAGGCGTTCAGTGTTTCAGTGGGGATACTCTCAGGTGTCCAGGCAGCCTCCCGAAATTTTCTTCTTGACCACATTTATGGCTAAGAGTCTCACATTTATGGGCAGTTCCCCTGTTTAGGACAAACAGCCTCAAGCAAATCTCTCCCTCACTGCAGTCATAGAAGGGGAAGAGAGAGGCTGCATCCCTCGCCATGTTCTATCTCCTCGGAGGAATGAATCGCAGTCCTGGGGACACGGCTGAGCCTCCTCTCAGTTCTGAGGTTCTTCCACGTCAAATTTCCCTCAGCCCTAGAAATCAAAGCTGCCTTCTGCTGCTTCCAACCGTTCCACTCAAAGGAACCACTTTTACCTGGAAAATGACACTTCATGTTACGTTCCTCCTGTGGAAAATACTCGTGTAGTTATTGTCTCCTGGTTTGGAGCCTGACTGATACAAGGGCAAAGTTTTATTTAAAAATAAGAATAATAAATAGTCATTGGTAGAAAGAAGTTTTAAAAGTTGGAAAATACAAGGAAATAAAACATCACTATTAGCAAGCGGGATCATAGGAGGTTATTTTTTACTTTGCTTTCTATTTTTTCTATTTCTGGTTCTACAAAGCTAGAAGAACACTTGCTTCCTGTTTCTTAGAAAATTATCTTCTTTCCAAACTCATTGTACATTCCTTGAGTCCATGCTCTTTAATAACTACATAGTGAGCCACCTGTAAAGGCAGATTTCAATGTATTGAACTTGTTTTCTCTTATTCTTTGATATTTAGTTGGCTTTTAATTTTCATAATTTTTATATGATAAGGAGATTGCTTAGGAGAGATAACATAAATATCTTTATAAGTATGCTAATTGACCCTTGGGAAATTATGACCTTTTTCTGTCTCTCTCTAATGTGGCAGAAGCATTCTTGAGAAATGTACAATTTCATATGAGGGAGTGAACTTCACGAGCTCTGGCATCTATTTTTAATAAGGGATAACAACCAACTTGTTTTTTCTTAATTTTACAACCTGAGATACTTAATATTTTATAAAATCCAATGATTCTAGAGTAGAAACTGGCAGTTGTCCCAGCGGTCCCTGACAGGTAACCCTGTACCCAGTGCAGTTGCCTCTGGTACGGCCTTGCAGTTTTCTCCTGGTATCTGAGCTTTGACTTTCCCTCTCTTTTATAGCCCACCTCCTCTTATGGCTCATGGCCCACACCCCACATTCATCCAATGTTCACAAGCCAACTCTAACTCTCAACTCTAATTCTTCAGCTGCACCCTCTACTTAGACCGACTTTCTTAGGCTCTTTGTTTCTCTTTCACTTTTTTAAATCGTAATTTTTTACCCTGAAAATCAGGGCTTTGGAGGCTAATAAGATGATAGCCAAAGTATCACCCTGCTCCCTAACATTCTATGATTCTGGACTCTACCCTCCCACTGCAATCCATTTCATAATACAATTCAATATGAGATCATCTAAAATTAAAAAGATACCATGGAGAGCTCTGAGTGACTTCTCTGTCAATTAATAAAAAATCTTTCTCTGAAATAAAATATTTCAAACCTGAAAACTCAGCTCTTCTTTATTCCGATTAGGTTTTATCTGTCAATAAACAGTTGTTGTAATTTTTCCTTTCTGTTTAATGCAGAGACTTATTTGACTATATCACGTGTTCAGATCTTTATTAGCATCCTGGATCTAGACACCATTTCCTTCTCTGCCAGCTTGTCCAGGTAATAGCAGAAACTAATTTTGAAAGCCATATTTAGTATAATTTGATGTATTCAGAGCACAGCTGCAAATCTCTTAAAGTTGATATAAACCATGCAAAACTACTTCCTCGTGACAGTTTGTGGAGCATTTAAATGGAAATCAGAGAACTTAAGCTATCAATTTCAATTCAGCTAGCAATTCCACAAAGCTTCACAATCTAAAATCCCACAGACTGTGAAAACACAAACTATCAAAAATGTATACAATTAAATTAAGGTATTTCAAAAACCACATTGTTTTCCAAATTCTACTAATATCCTTCTAAACATATACGTTTCTTTTGCAAAGATAGTTAAGCTCTAGACTGCCCAGATTATCTGTATTATTTTCAAATTATTCCCAAGTTCTGGTTGAATTTTAAATTGGGATATCGAAACATAATTATTATTTGAAATGTGTGTCTTCTTATTTGATTTTCAGATAGGAGATTTCCACTTCCTCACTTCACTATATATTACCAAGGTCACCCAGGTAACTAACAGCAAGGTAACCACTTATTGTGATTCCATCTTCCTACCTCTAATGTCACCGCTAATGCTTTGTTTCAGCTCCTTTGTTTCCGTTACAATGATAAATCCTGGTTCTGACCTTGACAGCCTTTCATGTTCCCTTTCTTAGTTCTTTTCTCATCAGTGTTTTGATTCCCACATTTTTCATTTCTTCCTCCATCTTCCTCCCCTCCCTCTTCTCTCTTCATATATTACATGTAAACAAAGCTCCCCTTAAACGGCCTCAACTAGACTGAGGCTCGTACATGGACAGTTCTCAAAAACATGTACACAGTAACGATTTTTCTAATAAACTCCAAATCTACACATCCAGCTGCCCATTGAACACCACTAGTTAGAAACTTGTGTTCACATCTGAATGAGTTATCGCATTTATTCCATTTCATTCACCTCTAATATTTATTATTTATTCGATTCCTTATTCTTCATTCAATTTTGCGTCACCTCCGATGTTTGCCCCACATAAATCCTCCTTCTTCACCATAGCTATTCCATTCAGAAGACATTCTCAATTACACGTCCTTCACAAGTTCACAGTCAGGCTCTTGACTTCTACCCTCACAGCGCTGTTGAGATTCTCCTTGCCTGTCGCTAACAAAATCCCCACAAGTTTCCCAATCCTACCAAAATCATGTTCCTTGCTAACAGGACATGGAAGGCACAGTGTTTTCCTTTTCCCCCCAATGTTCCTTTTTATCTCTCTCATTAAGTCACAGATATACCAGATATATATTTAAAAAATAGCAGTCTCACCTGAAGCAACACAAATAAAGTCGTCTTCTCTCCGCCCTCCTCGTGAACCACCAGAGGTTTGGCAGGGAAGTTGGACACTACCCAGGCAGATGTTGTCATGAAATTGGCGACGGAAACTGAAGGGTTAGTTTTTCTGGGAACGTGTCTAATGTTGAATACCCTGTATCTTGTTTATTTTCATTTTTCAGCTTTTAGACTTCTAAGCATTCTTCTCCTATGCCATTTGGTGGCACTTTGGGGAACATCCCTAGTTCCTAGCTGCATGTAGCCTCTCTCGGGCTCAAATGCTCAATATATAAATATAAGAACACAATATGGATGGAGCATAATGGAGTCTTTAACCTGTTCAAACAACTGTGTTATGGACCCCCTTCATGCAAGACTCTAACCTCTTAAGAAAAGGTGTCTATTAGAACGAGGTGAAATGTGAAATTTCAAGGCATTCCTTTACCTATGCTGAGTCTGACAACCACAAACCAACAATAGTCATATGACCTTCAAGCCTTTTTTTAAAGCATTGACTCAATTTTCCTACCCTGTTCCTTGTGTCTAGCACTTTGTTACTATGGGTTCAAGATGCAATAGGATCCAAGGACTTAGCTCATGCAATTCAGTGTAGGCTCCCAAAATGCAGTCCTCATGTCGCTCATGGTTCGCTTGCTCCTTAAAAGATAGATGAGACTTTATAAAATTCCCAACTTCAGACCAGGCATGGTGGCTCACGCATCTGGGAGGCTGAGGCAGGTGGATTAGCTCAGGAGTTTGAGACCAGCTGAGCAAGACTGAGACCCTGTCTCTACTAAAAACAGAAAAACTAGCCAGGCTTTTTGGCTGGCACCCACAGTTCCAGCTACTTGGGAGGCTGAGGCAAGAGAATCACTTGTGCCCAAGAGTTTGACGTTGCTGTGATCTGTGATGCTGTGGCACTTTACCCAGGACAATAGAGTGAGACTCTGTCTCAAAAAAAAAGAAAAAAAAATTTAGAAATAAAATTTCCAATTTCATTTTCTCTGGAAATCAGAATTTCTGCTCATGATTTGTAGAGAAGGAATGGGTTCATGAACTCATAGTCACCTCACAATGTCTCACTGGTTTTCTACATAACTCTCTTCCCGCTTAGTCCCTAATTTTATTTCCTTTCAAAAAAAAGAAAGAAAGAAAAAGAATCTTTTCTGTAGAAGATGCCAAGAGACAAATGACCTCTAAGCAAGATGATTTACAGCTGAGGGGTGGACTCTCAGGTGACTTGTCCACAGGTGCTCCTTATGGAGAAGGAGCCTGTGCCCTCAGCATGTATCATTGTTAATTACTCCTCTCACCTGTATCATCCGTTTCAATAAAAGGCTGGTGTGGAGGTTGCTCCAGGCTACCCAGAAAGTAAGGGCTAGGCTGCCTTCCTCAAGCTTCTACTTCTAATCTCCCTCTCGCCTGGTTCCTTCCTGTGCTAACCGAGACCAGGGCCATAGGAGCCCGACGGGTTGCGACACTTTGCCTTTCTAGTACAGACCTACAAAGAGCACGTTTACTCTGAAGGTCTTTTCTCTGAGTTTGGCTATTTCCTAATGGGTTTTCAAGCTGTCTTCTCAAAGAGGAGTGTTTCATCCTTAAGAATATTCAGATGCTGGATTAAAATAATATATTCCTTTTTTTTTTTTTTTTAGAGACAGAGTCTTTTTGTTGCCCTCAGTAGAGTGCTGTGGTGTCACAGCTCACAGCAACCTCCAGCTCTTGGGCTTAGCCGATTCTTTTGCCTCAGCTTACTGAGTAGCTGGGACTACAGGATTTCACCAACACCCGGCTATTATTTTTGTTGTTGCAGTTTGGCCGGTGCTAGGTTCGAACCCGCCACCCTCAGTATATGGAGCCAGTGCCCTACCCACTGAGCCACGGGCACTGCCCTTAAATAATATATTTCTACATCCACATAACTGTTTGTCTTATTATCCAACCTCTATAGCTTAGGGATTATGTCTCACTTGTAAAGTAGACTCCATTAACGTCAGGCCCTATCAGGCACCTCGAAGATCAGCTCTTCCAGTAGTGAGATTTGCAAAGGGAAATGACTTTCCCAGGATCACACTGTCAGCTGGTATCACAGCCAGTAACAGTGAACTTGAGCCTCCTGATTTTCATTCCACTGCCCTTTCTATCATCCAATGCTACATCGATATTCCAAGTAAGTGTAATCATTATTTAGACAACTTACTAAAAGAATTTCTTTATTTCATTAAATGATAAAAGTTCAAGTTATTTGATTAGAAGACTTTTAACAAGTTTCCCTTTGAATATTTAAGTTGATAGTAACCACTCATAGACAACTTGTCCTTTGTGAGTTTACATGATAAAATCTAGGTATAGTTACTATTTGTTACTCTTTCAAATTACACTTCAAAGTGCTGCATAATAATGAAACTTCCAAATAAAATTTATAAGTGCTAGGTAGTCAGTTTTTATTTATTCACATTTTCAATTCAATGTATGTATCTACCTTACAAACTCTAAGACTCAGAGATGTTTACAAAAAAGGATCTTTGGAAATAATTAAACAGGTTCATATTTACTTCAATGTATGAAATTATATCATTTATTTATTTTTCGCATTAACATAAGAAGGTTATATTGGAATAATAATTATAATTTGATGTACATTTATTAAGGTAGGCACTGTGCTCTATTTATTACTCCATTTCTACAACTTCTCTGTGAATTAGGTATTACCTATTATTGTTAGCCAAGAATGGAGAAGTTAAGTAAATTACCCACTACCACTAAGCTACTAATAGAGATTAAATTTAAACTCGGATATGTCTCAACCCCAAATCTTCACTTTTGCCTATGTAAAAATTTGTTTTTTCCATTGTAATTATCAATATTCTTATTGTATTTATTCATATTGATTTGCATGTGGGTTGTTTGTCAGAGGTCATGTATTAGTATATAATGGGCGGCAACATTTTTTTTAATTAGTCATACATTAATTCATTCAGCCAAATTTCATTTAAAGCCTGTTTTGTATTAGACAACATGTTAGATGCTAAGGACTTAATAGATACTTGGATGAAAATAGGTATTTCAATAGTTATGAGCATTTATTTATCTCAAGAACACTTTTATCTTTTATGGGCTTTCTCAAATTACCACGTTAGTTATTAAAATAAATGACTAATACAATAATACATTTTTAAGTAGTTTTTTAAAACACCTACATGAGATATTTTCCTCCTGGGAGATGTTGCCAGTGTTTCATGTAAAATTTTTCTTCCAAAATCTCTTAAAATGTGAGATGCAGCCTTGCCTGTCCTGTACTCACTGTCCCAATTATATTTAACTTTTTTTTTTTTTTAGCTTTTTTATGGTCCCTAACATATTGGTTCATACTTGCACAATATTCATCCCAAAGCAACAGAATCTAGGACAGTGGTGACAGGAAGACTTGCCCTAATTGGCAATCTGTCAGCATTTCTCTGGGTGACATGAAATGATGGACTTGGCAGCAGGAAGAGCTTGGGTGCACCTGACCTACCCACATGTAAAGCAGTCACATAATGCAGGCAATTTAATTGTATGAGCAGCCAATACTCCCAGAATAAATCATTTATTTTTCTCAGAATAAACCCTGCCATATTTTTAAAATTCAAACTTTATGTATTAAAATGTAGACTTGACTCTAAAAATCTCCCAAGGATGAGCTAAAGGATAGGAACATGCTCATGATCTACTTCACCTAATTTGATGGAGGATAGAAGGTCAAGGGAACAGACACCTTCCGGGACCTACTTTCATTTTTGCCTAAACTTCTAGGAGTGTTCGGAGTAAGCCTGGATTCTGAGCTTCTAGGACTCACACTAGGACCCCCATATTGGCCTATGTGTGCCCTTCTCTATAAAAAACAAAATGATATAGGTATTATTTGAGGCAGACAAGAGGAAGGGGGAATACAAAATCCTTACAGAGATTTTTTTTTTTTTTTTAGTTCAGAGCATTACAGGAGTACACACATTTTGGTTCCATTTGTTAGTAACCATTTTTAGTAACATTTTTGTTACCATTTTTAGTAACCATTAATGTCACCAATTTTACTAACATTTTGTTGCCATTAATGTTACCATTTTAGTAACATTTTTGTTATCATTTTTAGTAACCATTAATGTTACCATTTTTAGTAACATTTTGTTACCATTAATGTTACCATTTTAATAACATTTTTGTTACCATTTTAGTAACCATTGATGTTACCATTTTTAGTAACATTTAGTTACCATTAATGTTACCATTTTAGTTTGTTACCATTTTTAGTAACCATTAATGTTACCACTTTTTAGTAACATTTTGTTACCATTAATGTTACCATTTTAATAACATTTTGTTACCATTTTAGTAACCATTAATGTTACCATTTTTAGTAACATTTTGTTACCATTAATGTTACCATTTTAGTAACATTTTTGTTACCATTTTTAGTAACCATTAATGTTACCACTTTTTAGTAACATTTTGTTACCATTTGTTAGTAGCCATTTTTTTTTTTTTAATTCAGAGCATTACAGGGGTACACACATTTTGGTTACATTGTTTGCTTTCACTGTTTGCTTTCATTATGTTAAGTGAAATAAGACAGGCACATAAAGACAGATATTTCATGTTCTCGCTCTTATGTGGAAGTTAAACCAGTTGAGCTAATGTGTTGTCTGGTAGTTCATTGATATTATTTAAAATAATTTCTTTTTGGATGATTTGTCAGGCAATGTGCATATATCCACGTCTTTGGGGTTAGTTAATGTAATCTTTGGAGTTAGTCGTACTTCGTGATGACTTGTCTTCTTAGTTATTTCACAGTTTTTCTTTCCTTGAGTTGATGTCTGCACATTTGGTGGAGAAGTCATCTCTTTTGGTCTTCACAAACCCCTATTAGTGAAAAAAGGCCTGCCCTTGTGTGTGAATGCATGGGCGTTGGCTGAGGGAGGTGTGGCATTTCTGCCTCTGATAAGGTCACCACTGCAGTCCTCATAGTTTTGTCAGCTGAGTTTGCTGTTGTCAGGGTCCTCCATGGCCAGAGTAGTTCATGTACACAATAGCACTGAGGATCTTGGAGTTTTCAGCGGTGAAAGCCGCTGAGGTTCTCCTCATCGCCTATTTTCCGTGGAGAAAATCATGACTGTGGAGATTCCTCTTGGTTCAGTTGATGGTAGCAGTTGCACCAAGGTCTGGTGTGCAGTGCCCATGGAGTGGCCCAAGAGCTAGAGTCCGGAACATGGGCATGGTGCAGGAATTTTGGCCTTAGGGTTTGGAAGTGACACCACTATCCTGGACACAGTTTCCCCTTGCCGCTATGTATAAAATAGTGCTCTGCAGACCTGCAGAATTGGGATGCAGATCACAAATATGTGATGGCTACTGCTGCCCCAGAGACTGGGTCATGGCCATGCCTGTCCAGCAGGGGCTTTGGTATAATGCTGCAGGCATAACATGGAGTGACCAGGGAACTGGGATCTGGGACACTCACCCATGTGTTGAGACAGTGCCTCTATAGCTCTGGTATCTGAGGCATAGATGTGCATGGTATGGTAGTGGCTGCAAGGTCAGGAGTTTGGAAAAGATTAGGGGTGTATTATCTCTGATCTTTTGGGAGAGCACAGCAGGAGCTTTTTCTTGGAGAATATGGGCACCACTGCCTGTGTCTCTGGAGGATTTGTGGCAGTGATGGGCACTGGTAGAGCCCTCTGCAGAGTGGGTCACAGGGGACCACGGTGGCACTTGCCACATGGCTGATACTAGCACTCCCTATCCTATTTCTTTGTTCCTAGGCATCTTCAGATGTGTAAGTTATGCCAATATTTACTGTAATCCTTTCCGTATAGGCATTTTCTAGTTTTTGCTTTCCATATTTTCCTTTTCTAATTACTTACTATGGGTCATATCTGGTTTTCTTTTTTATTATCACTCGTTCTTATTATGAGTAGATCTCTTAATCCAGCTAAAGCTTTGTGTGTTTATTTTGAAACTGAAGTGGGCTGGTGAGCCAGGGAAGATAATTTTGTGGCATATTGTCTCAAGAGTCTTTTTATCAAAACTTTTGTGTCTGGGGTCTGCTGTAAGGTCATTACTTTTCTTTCAAATACCTTTGCCTGTTTCTGGTTATCTCTTCAGGGTGAGAAGAAAACATGAGTGATTCATTATGAGCATTTTTAGGTTACAAGTTTCTTTTGTTGTGTTCCCTTTGTGGCGTGAAAGTGCATTTTATTTCCTCTTGAGGAAACACACAGAATTGGATTGTCAGACCAGACACACATGAATCACAGATCTTATTCCGTCATTAACCTTTACTAATGATTTTGTGAAAACAATCAATCAAGAGCTTCAGACAAAGCAGAGAAAGGCCTGAGATGTCAGCAGCAGCTGCCCGAGTCCCATATTCCTGCTTTAGATGTACACATGTGACTCAGAACCGTAGATCAGGTCTCTAAATAAGGTTCCTGGGGTTACCTCACATAACAGAAGCACTTGAATTATATAGTATCTCCATTTTATACCTCAGAGTGTCATATAATTTACAATGCATTCACAATGCTTCATAGATGCTGAGTTTATTAACTATAGGTAATTCATAGCCGGGGACACCCTGCAAAAGCTATTACAGAGATAAGATCTCCTCCGAGCAAATATCAGTGTTCCCTTTTGAGGATATTAAACTAGATCATCTGCCTAATATCCTCACAAGGATATTAGACTAGGTCATCTGCCTTCTAGTCTTTCTCCTGGGGCATTTGCCAGTAAACAGGGCAAAAAGATTGCAGACTCACTGCTTTAATTATTTCTTCACGCCCTTGAATGGACTTCGTTCAACAATTTCCAAGCTGATCTTCAAATATATTCTTTGCTGTTGCTGGCAAATATTACTGACTTCAGAAAAGACAGATTTCCCTTGTGGCTTTTCTTGGTCTCACATTAGGAGACAGATTTGTGTCTAATGCCAAAGCCCACCACAGTCCAGCAGCTTACTGTTCAAAATAGAAATGTTTGAGTAGATCTTTAAGGTTAGAGACCTCACAATTTCTAAGATGGTGCCACGTACAAAATCTGGTTGTATTGGTATTGGTATTTCTCTGCTGGCCCTTCAAGTTTATTATTTGGGCTGAAAATCTCATGTTTGTTTGTTTGTTTACTTACTTAGTTTAAAGACATAGTTTCACTTTGTCACTCAGCTTCCAGTACAGTGGTGAGATCAGAGCCCACTCTAATCTCTAACACCTGGGCTCAAGCAATCCTCCTGCCTCAGATTCCAGAATAGCTTGAACTACAAGTGTGCACAACCATGCCTGGCTAATTTTTAAAGTTTTTGTAGAAATGGGTTCTCATCCCATGCTGGTCTTGAACTCCTGGTCTCAAGTGCTCCTCTCACCTCTCCCTCCCAAAGAACTAGGGTGACAGGCATGAATCACTGTGACTGGGCTCAGACTTCTATTGCAGATGGAGGGGTTATTTTTCTATATTATTTGCTCTTCTTATTATGTTCTGTCTTTATTAAAGAGGGACTGGAGTAGAAGTACTTTTTCTCTGCATCTTCAAACATAAAAAATAAATATTTTTTTAAAGACTGACTACTGCTCTAACTAAAATTTCTCTGAGTTGAAATTTACAGAAATACTTGCTTCAAATTCATTTGTTTGATTTGTGTGTGTGTGTGTGTGTGTGTGTGTGTGTATCAGTTCAAAATTTATAAAGCCCTAAATAGATTTTGGAAAGATGTAAGGAGCTTTTGGCAGCAAAGGATTGCATTTTTTTTATATTGTTTTAGATTTGAAAAGTAAAAAGGTAGGAAAAAAGAAAAACAGAACTAATCTTTAGATTCACTTTTAACTATTTGAAATAAGAATCAACAGAGTTGATTTTCTTTGGAGTGATAAGGAGTTTAATTCATTTCAAGGAAACCAAATAATGTGACTAATACCACATTAGACTATATAAGTCTTCTTTTTTAATATAGCTTGAATTAATCCTTTTATATGTTTTGAATTAACCAGAGAGTCAAATGCAAAATTCTCATAGAGTCTAACACACTATTGGCCAGTTTCCATTAAGCAAAAAGTCTTTTGGAGCAAAGACTACACCTATTTCATCTTCTTACCTCTCACAGCTATCCTGTTAGCTTGCATTGCACTGCTGTCGATATGTGATAGAAATATTTTCACATTGTATTTGCATTCTCTGAACTAACTAGTATTTCTCCATTACAATAGCAGCGTTTTAAAAATTTATACTGTGTCATTTATGTCTAATGACACTAAGCATTCTTTTCAATGAGTTAAGAGAAAGAAAGACTATCGACTATTAAAACAGGAATAGCAAATCCTCACACATGTCGGAAACAAAGAGAGAACAAGAAATACATACCCTCGTCAAATTAAATTACAGACAGGCTGGCATTGATGGAATGCAAGTGTCTAAGATAGAATTATGCAGAATTCCTAAAGTAACAACCATTCATGTAAAATGTACCACGAGGAACAGAAGTCCCATTTTACATCTCATTGCACCTGCAGAAGCAATCTTCCTTAGCAAAGTCTCAGCCTCCCTCTTCAATTTCAATATGACATTTTATTTTGAAGTTAATATTAACGGATAGTAGTGATATGTACCATCGCAGAATATCCACTACAAGGCAGTAAACATAGAGACGGTAACTCTGTGACTTCTATTTTATTGGGACACCATTAGAAGGCTCCGTCTGGACCCGATGGGAGTTTTTTATACTGAATGGATTCGGTCCACTGCTGTGTCACAGAGCATCGGAGCTGTCCCTCAGTGACAGGGTTTCACCAAATCCTCTAACCTGACGTACTTTCCTCCCTCACAGCATCTAGTAGCAACTGAATTTTGGAAACAGTCACAAATGTTACTAAATAAAGCAGCATCATGTGAAAAACTTTGGGTTCAAGTATGATAGGGTAAGTTATTAAATAATAATGAAGTGCAGAGTTAAAGTATACAGGTATATTTCAAAATATTAAGTGTTCACACATTAATAAACGTTATAACAAGTGCTTTTATGTTTTGGTAAAATAATAGATACATTTGGGGGACTGAAGGAAACATGTTAATTAAAATATTTACATGTGTATGCCAGAGAATGGGGGGGTGGGGGGTGGGGGGAGCAGGTCTGAGTGCTAAAGTGAATCTGAAGCAACAATTCCGGAAAGTCAAAAAAAGAAGCAAATATTATGTCTGTCTTAGTCTGTCTGGGCCACCATAACAAAATGTTGTAAACCACAGTGGCTCATAAACAACAGAAGTTTACTTCTGGCTGGGTGTGGTGGCTCACACCTGTAATCCTAGCACTCTGGGAGGCTCAGGCAGGTAGATTGCCTGAGCTCAGGAGTTGGAGACCAGTCTGAGCAAAATGAGACCCCATCTCTGTTAAAAACAGAAAAACTAGCCAGGCCTTGTGGCAGGCACCTGTAGTCCCAGCTACTCAGGAGGCTGAGGCAAGAGGATCTCTTGAGCCCAAGATTTGAGGTTGCTATGAGGTATAATGGCACGACACTCTACAAAGGGCATGAAAGTGAGACCCTGTCTCAAAAAAAAAGGAAAGAAATTTATTTCTCACAGTTCGAGGTACTGACAGATTCAGTGTGAGGTGGGCCCACTTCCTGGATCACAGAGGGTACATCACTGCTGTGTCCTTACTTAGTGGACGAGGCCCCTGAGCTGATGGTTCACTCTCTTGACCTAATCACTTCCTAAAGACCGCACCTCCTCACATAATGACCACAGGAGTTCAGATTTCTTTCTTTTTTTTTTTTTTTGAGACAGAGCCTCAAGCTGTCCCCCTGGGTAGAGTGCTCTGGCTTCACTGCTCACAGCAACCTCCAACTCCTGGGCTCAAGAGAGTCTCCTGCCTCCACCTCCCAAGTAGCTGGGACCACAGGCGCCCACCACAACGCCCGGCTATTTTTTTTTTTTGGTTGCAGCCGTCATTGTTGTTTGGCGGTCCGGGCAGGGGATTCGAACCCACCACCTTAGGTGTACGTGGCTGGTGCCTTAGCCGGTTGAGCTATAGGCGCCGAGCCAGGAGTTCAGATTTCAACTTAGAAATTCTGGAGGAACACATTCAGACCTTAGCAATGTTTGATTATTTGAAGTAATTCTTACAGTGCTCTAATTTCTAGTAGCTGGTGATGGATTTCTTGAGAGTCTGAAGTGTTCCTGCTTGCTACTTCATGCTAAGCATCTGTGATCTTAACCTGATATTTGTTGCTCCGAGAATAAGGCAAGATCATTAGGTTGTCGCCTAGGATTCAGTTGAATGCTTGTAGGAACCCACAAGGCCCAATAAATCCCATAGGAAATGTTTGACATTTTTGTGGTGGGATACTCAGCATGATCAGAAGCTGCACGGATGACAGAATTCAACCAACAAAGAAGGACGGAAAGGAACGTGATCTCTGGGGGTTATTTCTTCCCTCGTGAGAATGGGAAATGTCGAGTCAACAACTTATAATGAAAGAAAGACAAAACTTGATTAAGTGCTAAGGGAAAGGAGTGATTCTGAGTCCTATAATTTCGCCTCCCCCCTTCATATGAATTTTGGCAAATTCTACCAGAGAAAGAAACTACGCAGACTAATCAAACTCTTTGTGATACATTTGGATTAAAAAGCAACACTGATTTGTTGGGGGAAACAAGATTTTTCCCAAGGAAAACAGGGCTTTGACATCTAAACCGCTCCCACACATTAGTAAGTACACAAGTTCTCTTAGAGGCTTTGTTATGGACACGTGGCTTCTATATAGCAGGGCCTTTTTACAAAAGGAATTAGGATCTAGGAGGAAGGGGCTGGTGGACAGCATGGGTTAAACAGCTACTTCACAGAGTGGCTTAGGAGACACCTGTGCAGTCATAACACGAAGGAGGGAAATGCCTGGTGCCACATGGCTCTAGGGAATATATTCACGTATCAGATATGGTGCCTGGCCTCCCAGGAGGAATAGAGAATTGGGGAGACTTTAAAGGTAATCTCCGGTTCCACAATAATAGGTATTATTGTCAGAATCTTAGCTATACAACAAAACATATAAAACCTGGGACACATTTTCACTGAGATGGATGGAGGAAACAAAGCTGATGGTTAAAGAACACATTTTATTCAACAAGTCTCCACTTTCAGAAAAACAATAAAAGGATTAATCATGTGTTCAGGATATGGTGAGATATTAAGATCACAGTTGGAAATAGACGATACTTGAAACATGAGAAAACATGTGTGTGCCAGACAAGACAAAGTGAGTCCAGAGAAAGAGGAATTTGGAGAAAAACTACAGAACAAGAAGAAACAATCGGGGTTAGGATAAATGCTTCGGGTCTCAAGGGACAGCTGCAATCGTGTTAACTCTGGCCCATAGAAAATCTGTTAGCTTTTATAACTCAGAAGTGCAGGGACACAGATGGCTTCAGACTGAAATTAGAAGCTAAAAACAAAACAAAAGAAAACAAAAACTCAAGACACTTCTCTCCATCTCTTGGCTTCCCAATGTATTCTCAGGCAGGCTTTTGTTCCAGGCGGTGGCAAAGCATTCTTCCTATCAGATTAGCAAACTCAGAGAAAACAGAAGCACCCATTTCTTGATAGTTCCCAGAACCTCTTTCATAAAAGTTGGAGTCAAAATCAGAAGGCTTACTCTTGTTTGGTCTGGCTTGGCTTATGAGCTCGACCCTGAACTAAACTCTGTGACTAGAGAATGGAACGTCTTGATTATTCCAGCATAGGTCACATTCCTGAGAAATGGGGTCAACTGTGCCTTGACAACATGGGTGGTTTCTTTTTGTTTGTTTGTTTTCTTTGAGACAGAGTCTCACTTTGTCACCCTTGGTAGAGTGCTACGGCATCATAGTTCACAGCAACCTCAAACTAGTGAGCTGAAGTGATCCTCTTGCCTCAGCCTCCTGAGTAGCTGGGAATACAGGTGTCTGCCACAATGCCTGGCTAGTTTTAGAGCTGGGGTCTTGCTCTTGCTCAGGCTGGTCTCAAACTCCTGACCTCAGGCAATCCACTCACCTTGGCCTCCCGGAGTGCTAGGATTACAGATGTGAGCCAATGTGCCCAGTTATTCCAAACTCTTTAGTCTGTCAGTGTTAAAAAATTACATATCCATGTCTCTTGTCCTATATCTTGGCACTTCCTACCTTTCAAGTACACAGAGTTTATCTTCCCACTTGCTATTGGGTTTGTACCCGAGTCTGACTTTGACCAATGTAATGTTTGCACAGGAAGGTAAACAAAGGCTTTAAATATATAATTACACTTCCTGGAAGACGTTCTGTGATATACCCAGTCCCCATGCATTCAGCCAAAGCATAACACTCTGTGGAAGAATGAACACTCTGTAGGATTACAAGTGTCTGTGATAGCCACCCATCACACAGTGAAAGTCCTCTTTGTGCTTACTATGGGTATATATAACTGAAGTTACTATCTCCTTGGAATGGTAGGCATGTTACTTTTTCACATCAGCCAACAACAACAAAAAGAGAACAAAAAAAAAAAAAAAATCTCAGCCCAATCAAAAAAAAAAAGAAGAAATAAAAATGAAAAAAAGAGTTTAATGGAATCATATGCAAGAGTAAAATTGTAAAACTGCAAAGCGTTCTCTCCGTGAGTTCTCAGGGTCTAAATGCTGCACAGGGGTAGAAGGTTCAAAAGCGTGAAGAAGACCAGAGACAATCCTGGGGCCTGGGGCAGAAACGCCAAACCAAGCCAGTTCTTAGGAAAGTCTCTGAGTTGCTACAAAATGTCACTAGTAAACAAAAGTGAAAAAATATAGAAAGAACTATAACTCACAGATTATTTTCTCATGTTCTCTTTTTCTTCTCCTTCCTTTTCTCCTTTTAAAAATGTCAAGTTTAATCAAAAAGAATTATTATGTATTGGTCTCACATACACAAAAGAATGGGGGAGACAATTTTCTCTGCTCATTTTTTTTGGAGGAATAGCTGCCTTTACACTATACTCTGGAATCTGTCTGGCCCTTCACTCACTAGAAGGAGCGTGCTAACATTTCTCTGATGAGTTTGGAAGGCGATACCGGGCATCTGTAGTCCACCTCCTTCCTGGCAGCGATGTATAGGAAGATAAAGAGCTTCTGCTTTGTTCTTCCTGAAAGGCCCTGCCCCTGTCCAGGAAGCCCTGCCCCAGGTCAGGCCATTGGCTTAGAATGTCCATCTGATTGTTACTTTACTATTAGGAATGCCCTTGCCCATTAATACAAAAAAAAAAAAAAAAGTATTCTCCTATATTAGCTCCTTAATAAAGGGGACATTTTGGCTTCTATCTTTCTTATTTTTTATTTGCCTTTACAATTAGTCTGAACTCAGCATACAGGAAAAGGTACTATAAATAGGGAAATCTCTAATTCTGAAGACTCGATCTTTTTATTTCTAAAATTAAACATCTATGAAATAAAACTGCATTTTGCAGAGAATATTCTCGTTCTCAGATGAAGTTCTACTGATGTATTAGTGCCTCGTTCTATTTTTTTCTTCCTTTTTAAAGCTGTTTCTGTAACATGGATACAAAATACTTCATTGATTTGTTACTTTCAGAAGAAAAGGCAGAAAATATTTATACCAAGAAATGGTTTTCTTCTCAAATAAAAATTGTCAATGTCTATTTTCATTGTATGAGGGGATAAAAACTCTCTACTCTTCTATGTTCAAGGCAGGAGTTTATGAATCAGACTGATAAAAATCAGCAACAGAGAAAAAAAATACTTTTAATTATGTAAGTAGTCATGGAAGCAAGAAGTATCTGCCCCAAAGGGTACAAAAATCTGTGGCCCTTATGGTACAGAGTTAATCCCTCCAAAAGCCAAAGCAACCCCTTAAGAGCTGGCAATAGTCAGCAGAACATCAGCTTCAGAGGGGGTACAACACATATTTCTATCTGGCCATCTGCATATTCTTGGGGCCCCCAGTTTCATGGTTTGCTGCCTGCACAGACACCCACTGCAGGCAAAAAGCTAAGCTAAGCTTTCAGGACAAAAAAAAAAAAAAAAAAAAAGAAGAAAGAAATGAGATAAACAGGAAAGCAATTGCTGTCCCTGAGAGGCATAGGATCAAAATCCAATGAATTCTCAAAAAGAAATGCAACAGAGTCACAATCCAAAGAATTAATTCCTATAGATGTTTTTCTCCTGCTGATCTAAATTTGGAAAAGAAAAGGGAATTGACTCCTGCAGTCCTCATCCCATTAGATACCACACACAGAAATCTGGGAAGCTGACTCAGTAAACATTTTCACATTTACTAGCTTGGTCAGATGTCCCCAAAACTCAGCTGGCCGTGAAGACCCTTGGCGGTTGCCTAACTGGAATGGAGGAGAAATACTTTCCTCTACCCTCTTAGGGTAAGTGGCTGAAATCCTACAATTTAAACTGACAAAAGACCAAATAACAAGAGAAAAAAAAAAACATTTAATTGCATATATACTCATGGAAGTTCACCAAGAAATATGGTTCAAAGAGAGTTAGAATGTGGGGCTTAGATACCATCTTAAGCTAAACAAGGGAAAAGAGGTACAGAGCTTCTGGGTGCCAGGAGGACATACAGGATAAATAAGGGTGACTCAGTAAGATTTGTCATTTCAGTAAGAATCACTGGCTGCTAAGGGTTTTCTCTGTAGTCATCTCCTTCTATGGATGCTAGATAAAGACACCATTACAAATAGAAATGTATGTACTTCTTTTAGAAAGGGGGGAGTCAGAGAGTGTAGTTGCTTTCAGCTCTAAACAATCTTATGTCAAAGCAGCATATTTTGGAGTGGCATACTGTAGTCCTCTTTAGGGTATTTTGCTGGATGCGGTTCTATATTTTAATTTTTAATGTAGTATATTAATACCGATTATTTGATAAAAAAATTTATATTTAATCTTATTTAAGGACAGTAGTATTACTAAAACCATCAGTTTCTGGCAGATTGTGAAGCTTTGTTTAATTTTATAGTATGCTTGAGTCGTCACTTGACTGACAGTTAAATCAAGGGATAGTTCTATTATTTCTATCCCAGATGACATAAAAATAGTAAGCAGGAAGCAGGTTGTCATTCAGAAACAATTATTTCAACACATGACAATAGAAGCCTCGAGTAAGGATTGACAAATACAGGTTCATACACATCTGAAGTCATTCCGAGATTTGCAGACCTATCTGTTAGGGGTCAGAGGTCCCAGTTTCTCAAACATAGTTAACCTGGTTCCATTAATCGGCTGAGCTGGAAAGTTCAATCAAGGCATGTGGTAATTGAAAGTAAAAATGGATGGAAATTGGAAATAGAGAGTTGGAAGTAGGTCCCTCTCCTGATGGAGAGACGGTGAGGAAGAAGGAGATTCAATGGCCTGCAGGGGTATAAATACCCTCTTTCTCTCCGTTTGAAATTGTTTGCAAGTTTTTCATTGGCCTCTGGTATCTTTTGACGTCATTACCTTTTTCTATTGGTCATTGGTTATTGTCTCTTTCTATTGGCCATTGGTTACCTAGGTTACCTCCTACCCACATTCTTCCGCCCTCCAGACTTCCGGGGTCAGCGGGCTGGGTTTCCTCCTCCCTCCTCTGAAGCCTGTTTCTCAGTGTCCCTTCTCACTATGTGCCAGTGGATTACAGTGGAATTCAGTTTAAATTGCAAAGCTGGAGGCTATGGGAAGAAGGGACGCAAACTATAAAGCTAATGTACACTAAAACTTGATAAACTAATTCTGCATCAATATTAATATAAGGGATGAAAATTAGTTCCTAGAACAGACCAATGATAACATAATTATCTTGCATCATAGAGATATGCCTTATATTCAGAAATGGCATGGCAGGAATGAACATATCCAACTTAATAGGAAAATTCTCGACAGAAAATGGATTGTCAGTCACATTCTGCCTTTGTGATGTATTTCCCACTAGTATCTCATAGATCTACCTCCCGGCCTCATTAATCCCTAGATCTGTTCCCTGTTCCTGTCTTTCATTCCTTAGGACCTTTGTCATATCTTTTCTTCTTTTAGGAATAACTTTCCCTCTTTTTTTTTTTCTTACAAATTCCCTTGATCTATATCAGGCCCTTCCTTTTCCACGAAGCTTTTTCAGACTATTTCAGGTGCGTGCTATCTTCTCCCTTTGCAACCACACAGCCCACTTCCCATCCTTTATTATGCATCGCTTTAGCCATTTTCCTGTATCTTTATTAACATATCATCCAGTTATATTTAGCTTTCCCAGGAATCCTCTGTACACTAAAATAAGAAATGTTTCAAAACTCCTACTAGAGTGATGTAAATTAATAAGTATATGCTGGATTGGTTGATGTGGGTTTTCACTGTAACACACAGATTTATTTAATCTTTATTTGTGGCCCTAGAGTGCACATAGGATACCTGATTAGAATATGCTGATAGAGGCATTCCTACAAATCCCATGACCTAGAACTAAATTAGAAACCACACCAGACTCAACAGAGCAATTTTTGGTCAACTAGCTTTCAGCTGGTATCACATGGATGGACTTATGGCAAGATTTCAATCAAGAATACAACTTTACTTTCTGTTTCAATTCTGACACTGTGTGATTTTTGTTTTCTTAAGTTAGATTTTAGGAAATTATAAGGTTACCAGACCACAATATTGAGAATAAGTAGCACATATTTACTGAATATATGAGGAAGTATGCATTTAGCCAGAAACAGTCCTTAATATAATATACATAATTCCATATTGAATACAACAAAGTAAAATAATGTATAACATATATTATTTTCATTTTACAGATGAGGAAACAGGTTCAGAGAGGTTTTTCAAAACTATTCATTAATTAAATTGATTATGAAAATATAATCATATCATTGTTGTCAAAACAGCAAGGGGGTTTCCATCTAGGTCAGTTACTCATTGCACAAAAATTCAAATACTGAGACAACTTTGGCTGCCCAGCTGGGTTTATCTGCCCTCTGCCTAAGAAAAGGCCAATACCCAGAGACGGCACGGTTCAGAGCAAAGAAAGAGTTTATTCCACAGGGTGCTAAACAGGGAGATGTGAGAAATTTCTCAAAAGCTCCTTCTTGAGAATTAGGGAGACAGGGTTTTTAAAAACAGTTTGGTGAGCAGAGGATTAGTCAATCAGGGTCTGCTAATTGGCTGGGTTTGTGGTGGAATTATCAATCCTTTGTTATGGGCCTCTGCCTGGGTGGGTCAGCCAATTCCCTGGAATACAGTTCCTTGCGTGGGGAGGTCCAAGACCACTTGAGTCATTTCCTTGGCCTGTGTGGTCAGTCAGTCCACTGGAATGCAGGACCTAGAAGGCATTCAAAAACTAACACTAGGTTCCAAACAGGTGATGTTATTTACAGGGAAAAGTCAAAAATCTTTACAGCTACCACCTGTGCCCTCTAGAGTAGCAATTAGAGAGAAGCAAACATGGGGACAGTGGCCGATTATCATCATTATTTTAGCCAAGGCTGCTCCTTCAGAATTTAACTATTGTCATTATTTTAGCTAAACCTATTCTTTCTCCATGTTTTGGGGGTTCCTACTCTAGTTCTCACCTTGTACTCCTTCATCAATCAGTAAGGGTGGTTTCACACTGAGGATTTCCAAAGAAGAAAAGAAGTTTAAATACAACAGACTTCTTGCCAGAAGAGGAAGCTGCCTCAACTCCATAAACCTGCCCTTTACTCTCATTCACAGTGGTCATAGACTTTTAAAGGAGGGTTCACATGCCTCATTTACAGTATGTCTTGAAAGGAATACATGTGTTGGGGGAAGATTGTGGGAGATGGTGAATCTTGGCATGAAGGAATATGCCCAGGAGCCTTCAGAATCTCAGAAGAAAATTCCCCTTTGGGAAACAATGCAAAAGGTCAAGTACTTAATTAAGGGAGAGGATTCTATAAGGGTCTTTGAGATTTGTTCAATAAGGGGGCCAGTTACATCATTATTCAAGAACATCTATAAAATATGAAACAAAAAATATAGCTGCATTTGGCAAATTTGCAATCATAAGAATATAATAAATACTACTTCGTATTCAAAAGTCTAAGTGTTGCTCTTTGTACCTAAACTCTTTTAACACACCTATTTCTACCTAGAACCAGGTTACATGAGTGGCTCTGAGCCACATTTTTTTTCCTACCTGGAGTTTATGTTCAAGGACAAAAAAAGCAAACTCGCCATGTATTTGCTTATCTGTTCAATTTCTTGTGAAATACTTTTTGAAGGTCTTTTAATATGGCTTTCCCCTCTTTTTTTTTAGCTATTATTTTCATTATAGCTTTTAAATGCCTTCTTCTAAAATTTTATGACTTTCTTCAACAAATTATAAACTACATCTGTTATGCTTAGATTTTTTTCTAGATATTTGCCTCTTTTTTGTAGGAAATCTGCAATGGCACACAAAACAGAAGAGAAAGTGAGACTCACTTAGATTAGCTCTGAGAAAGATCCTGGACTTTTTCCTGGTCACTTTCAGAATGATAGAGGATATTTACTTTCATATGTCCAAAGGAACAAAATGCAAATGTTCTAAAACCTTTGGTGTAAATGATTAGAGATTTCTGACTCCTTTGTAAAAACTGTCTCATTTTCCTCTTTTTTTTGTTTTTGTTTTTGTAGTTTTTTGGCCCGGGCTGGGCTTGAACCTTCCACCTCTGGTATATGGGGCCAGTGCCCCTACTCCTTGAGCCACAGGGGCCACCCTCATTTTTCTCTTTACAACATAGAAAGTGATCACTTCTTGAATGTGTCTTTTTGGAAGCTTTTATCAGACATCAGTCTGATTCTGCTAGGTGCACTTTATATGGAAACTGCATGGTGGTAATAACAATACTGGTAATCATGAAATTGATCTTACTTTGGACAGGCACTGAGCTAATGCCTCAACTGTCCTCTGTGATCACATTATTTTAATAAGCTTGTTGGTGTAGTTTTAACTTGTAAATCAAAGTCTAATCATGAACAATGATAATTTTCAACATGAATAGTTATTTTCCATTTTATGAGAAGAAAAATAACTCAGTAGTTTCACAGGCAGAATTAGTTCTGTCGATAAAAGAAAAATCAAAAGAAATAAATTGTTAGATGTGGTGGCTCATGCCTGTATCCTAGCACTCTGGGGGGCTGAAGTAGGTGGATTGCTTGAGCTCAGGAGTTTGAGACCAGCCTAAGCAAAAGTGAAACCCTGTCTTTATGAAAAACAGAAAAAAATAGCTGGGTATTGCGGTGGGCACCTATAGTCCCAGCTACTTGGTAGGGTGAGGCAAGAAGAGTCACATGAGCTTGGGAGTTTGAGGTTGCTGTGAGGCATGACACCACAGCACTCTAGCCTAGGGCAGAATCTCTCTCTCAAAAAAAAAATAAATAAATAAAAATAAAAAAGATAAAGTTGTTAACTAGTTGTTACAAACAAGGTAGTGTTATACAATTCTAGGAACATAGCAAAAATGGATTTCAAATTTCTTATATCCAGACCATCATGGCATCATTTTCCTAATACTATTTTGTGAATACTTTGTTAACTTATTAGGGGCATAGTTCACTTGTATTCAACTTGAGGAACTAAAAACATCCTTGCTGAGTTGGAGTAACTAAAAGGTTAGCATAGCTAGAGATCGGAAGTTAATGGTTGGAGATCTATTAGGTGAGTCTGCAGATGAGGCTTAATAGTTCTGTTAAGATTTGTGGTCCTTAGCCAGGTGTAATAGAACACACCTGTAGTTCTACCTACTTGAGAGGCTGAGGCAAAAGGAATGCTCAGGCCCAAGAATTTGAGGTTACTGTGAGCTATGCTGATGCCATGGCACTCTACCCAGGGCGACAGATTGAGACTATGTCTGAAAAAAAGAAAAAGAAGAACTTTGGTCTTGAAGGTGCTCAGGAAGTTTTATCCCAAAATATTAATCCTTGGTCACAGGGGTGTCCATCTTGAGGCCCAATTTGAGTTATTGGAATTTCTCTGCTGAGTCCTTCATCTCAAAAATTTGACGAATGAATTCACAGACCACCACAAGTAAGCAAAAGGATAAATTTTATTAATAGATAAAAGGAGATGGAAAATAACACATCTGGCACAGTAGAGGGGGGTCTGAGTGGGTAGCCCATTTTGGTTATCTCTCTAGGGGCATATATGCAACTTCTCTTTCCCTGTGGGCAGGGGGGTTTGTGGGAATGGAAATACATGTGTAAAATATGTCACAACCATTCATGCCAGAGGGCTGTGGGCACAAGTTAATTTTAAAACTGCCATTATATATGAATGTGGTCTTGTTTAGGGCATTTCACCTCTCCCCAGGAGTGGCAGCTTAGATGGAATATCGATCAAACTATTTATGAATCTGCTTGGACCCAGAAAATGGGGTCTCTGTTCAGCCCTAGGTGAAGGAGACCTGACTCAACAGGACATATGTAAATTTTTTGGATGACATTTTTGCTTATCTTGTTGTCAATATCATGAAAAGTATGCACAGACCTTTTCTTTTGCTCATCAGCTTTCAATAGTGTTTCTGTATTTAATGTGTGGCCAGTGACAGCTGTTCTTCTTCCAAATGTGTGGCAAAAATGAAAGAAGGTTGGACATCCCTAAAGAGTATTTTGAATTAAAGGCCTATATAAATCAACAGGCCCTTAGAAGGGGGCTTCTCTTCACCTGCATAAACCAGATAGACCCATTAAAAGAATAATTGACTTCCTTTCTCCTCTCCCTTATCTCAGTATATTGTATGAGAGACCATGAAGAATGCAACAAGATCTGGCCCAAATCATTTGAAATGTAATACCTGCCTCTTACGTTAATTCACAAGTCAATCTCTTCCCCCCATTCATTCATTCTCCCAAGTACCTATCCAACCTCCCTAGCAACTATTTATTGCCCCTAAACAAAATTATTGATATTCCTCATTTCCTCCTTCTCCTCTCTAAAAGGCAGATACAATAATATCTGTATCTGTGGTAATATCTGTATTAGGTAATCACTATGTGATTCTCCCCATGCACATGCTAAGTAAACCTCTTCCTCTTAATAATTTGCCTTAATTGTGAGTTGATCTTTCAGCAAACTTTTGGTGGAAAGGGGAAGTTTCCTCTTACTCTCACAGTCATCCTAATGTATGTGGTAATTCACTGATGGATTTTGGAGACTTTATAGTCGTAATGATTTGAAAAGATCACTCTGATTGCATGGTAGAGAATGGAATGGCTGGAGGAAGGGCTACGTGAATATTTATGCAGAAGTAAACATCTTCACAGTCAACAGAATTTCTTCTAAGGTATTCTAAAAGTTAAAATATCAACTAATAAGCAACCTTGATGTTTTACTTTCCCAGGAAAGTTCTTCAGCCTTTGTACAAATACCAATACCCCATTATAAAACCCTTTTCCAATATGCTTTTAATTTTGAAGCTTGCCAGCACATGTCCATAAAGTTCATTTTTTCTCTCCTGCTTTAGGTAAAAGTGTATCTTCATCACTATCTACATATCGTAGGCACCCAACTCTATCCCCTTACTAACTACTGGGAAATTCTTAAAGGGTTCTCTTATTATTCTCTTACATTAAAGGAAGAATGTAATTCTGACATTCTAAGAGACTGGTATGAGGTAGTTCAAGCCCTTAGTATGTTTAGCTGATATTTTCGTACCTGCCTTTTAGAGAGGAGGAGGAAATGAGGAATACTGGTAACTTTGTTTAGAGGCAAAACAGATTGACATAGCATACTGTCCCTGCTTACCTACTCTAAAGCATTTGTTATTAACAGTAAAGAGTGGCTTTGAGAGTTAGGGTAGAAAGCTCAGTAGGTGCTCATGGGATGAGAAAGATTTCTCTATTCTAAGATTATAAATCTAAGTTTATAAAAGCATAAACTTTATCTTCTTAGAAGAAGAGAGAGTTGCCCATCATGGCATCCCAAAGAAAGGAAGGAGATATACCAGTGCTGAGGTCAGGTGGCTGGGTGAATTTAAGGGGCAAACAGAAAAAAACAAAAACAAACAAACAAAAAACTAATTGCAGACAAATTCACAGGGTACTACAAATGTTATATACACTCTATCTCTGGCAGGATAATAACTATTTGTCCTTGCTGTTGGAAAGAGCTATCACAGGTGTTTCTGATCCTGTTGTTGATTCTGCCCTATAATATCATTTTGGGCAGAGGCCAGGCACTCACACTCTATAGTCCATCCAGGGAAGACTCAGGACCCTTGAGGCTATAGAAACAAATTCTAAAAGACAAGGAGCTGGTGAATGTGAAAAGAAGAATTCACATTGACTTTCTATGTGCTGTTTTCAGTGGTTTGTGAAGACGGAACTCACAGGGTGCCTAGCTAGCAACAGCAAAAACAGAGCAAGAGATTGACTTTAGCCCTTACAAAAAAAAAAGGTGATTTTTTTTTTCTATTATTTCACTGTCAGGACCAACCATCCTTTCAAGAGTCTGTTGTCTTTTTCTCATATCAATGGGGGTATAATAGGAGAGTTTGGGCCTCATATGCCGGAGGTAGTGGCGGGTTCAAACCCAGCCCCGGCCAAAAACTGCAAAAAAAAAAATTAATAATAATAAAAAGAATATACTTACTGTGCTTTGAACTTCTTTCAAAAATAATTTAATTTTTGAAAACCACTTGAAAATCTCTGATTTAGAGGCTGGCATATTGTGACTCCTGGGTTTCTTGTTTTGTTTTGTTTTTTGAGACAGCACCTCAAGCTTTCACCCTGGGTAGAGTGCTGTGAAATCACAGTTCACAGCAACCTCCAACTTTTGGGCTTAAGTGATTCTCTTGCCTCAGCCTCCCAAGTAGCTGGGACTACAGGTGCCTACCACCAGGCCCAGCTATTTTTTTTTTTTGCAGTTGTCTTTGTTTGGCAGGCCTGGACTGGGTTCAAACCCACCAGCTCTGGGGAATCTGGCTGGCACCCAGCCCCTGAGCTACAGGTGCCAAGCCTCTTTTGTTTTTTAACTTTATTCAAATTAATCTGAGGGTACAGACTTGTGGGTTTCTGTTATGCCTTGATGCCTGTCTGTGAGTAATAAACCTGGTTCATGCAACTCTGGTTTGTGTGTCTTCTGTCTCCTCATGCAAGTAGCAGACAGAAGTCCAAGATGAGTGAGCCACAGTGGCAGCCAATGCGGAGTGAGTCTGCTTCACAAGTGGGGACAGATAAGTTTATAGGTGAAAAGAAGAGAGAATTTCTGACTAATGGTCTCTGTGTTCTCATCTGAGCAGAAGAAAAGCAAGTGAGAGTTACACACACAGGAAGACCTAGGTGGGAGCCCAAATTCCATACTTACATCAAGATGAAGGAGAATGAACAGCTAGAGGATTAGGAAAAGCACATGAGGTCATGAAAGCTCCAAATAAACATCTCTGTTAGAGGTTATGAGCAGGAAGAGAAAGCCATACAAGTGTAAGTCAAAGTCATTAGGAAAATAAAAAGGGAAGAAGTGGCAAGAGCATAAAGTATAGATTACAGTGAACTCAATATAATTAGGCACTGTAGATTATATAATTTAGGTTTCTTCTATTTTTCAACTCCATTAACTGCGAAAGTAGTTTCATGTGAAAACCATACAAATGGGCCAGCTTTGCATGGGAATCAACATAAAACCAGCTATCCCTAATTAATGGACAGAAATACTCTGTGGAAGACTGGCAGGGTTTAGAGCTGGGTAAATGGCATTAATGGTGACAAACGTGTTTATTAAGATGCCTTTCCGAGTTCTTAGAAATTCCTCTGAAAAATAGGTTAACATGAGTCTTCTAAAACATACATTTTTTACCTTTTAAATATATAATTATATGTGATTATTTCTGCCTTTCTGAGTTTTTCAAGTTGATTTCTTATTATAGCTTTTACTAAAAATTAATGAATTATAAGAATTTCTATATATAAGGAAAGAAACACACTTGGTTATTGATCTTGAGTATGGCTATTTTATTTGAATTTTACAATTTAGATTCAACGTGAATTGCAACAAATGGATCTTCGGCAGAGTTGCTGATAGAAAAGTGAGCATTGCCGTCATTGGACACGTAGACTTTAATTCCTGTGCAATTGCCATTAATCTTATCCCCAGAAATGACATCACAGTACGTGCCAGCAGGAAGGCCAGTTTGCAAAGTTAAAGATAATGACCTGTAAAATAAAATTTAAGATGTAACTTAAATTCAACACAACATAAAGCAAGAATACAGCCAAACCATAAATCAAATGCCCAGGTTAATTTTGTGCTGTGGAACTCTAAGCAGTCAAGGTCTCAATAAGAAGAAAATCCAAACACAAGACCTCTCCAGTGGATGCAAATAGCTTTTTCAGGGCCAAAGGCAACCTTACAGAAGACCCACAATATCCTAACTAGTAGTGAATATTACCAAAAAAAAAAGTTAAAGAATATTAGCAAAGATTTGCAGGAATTGCCGTGCTTTGACTAAAAGTACTCACCATGGTAAACTTAAATATTTCAAATTTGTCCTCATCGGAACTTAAGACAACATTGATTACTTTTAAGAATTTAAATGGATTATTTTTTCAAAAATGTTTTTTCAAGGCCTAGAAAGAATTTGGGCTGGAAGTAAAAGCTACTCTAGCATTTCTGTGAAGAAATACATAGTTTTAAATATACAGCTGTCACATATAACTTCATTTTGGATTTCCCTTTCAGAAAAGAAATTTAAAAATCAGCCTTAGTTTCCTTGGGCATGGAAGAGAGATGTTTGGCATTTATTCTTTTATCTTTTGATAGTAAAATTTAATTTCAGTTAGATTGTTTAATTTCAGTTAGATTGAGCTAAGTGAATGGAATTGGCCTCAGACTGAGACATTTCATCTGCTCGCAAAGAGTTCTTCCAAGTTTGATATGAGGGACCGTTACACTAGAGGCAGAGGATATAAGTACCACAAATGGGAGGCTGCTAGTGTGAAGCTTCAGAACTAGAATTCCATATCTCCTGAGGCAGATCATTAGCCATAAGATACATATTCTTTATACGTATGCTTTAAAAAATATTTCTTACAAAGACACAGAGAAATGAAGAAAGTATACCACAGACCCAGATAGAGGAGTAGTTGAAAAAAAGAGCTAGAAAAAAAAGATATTGAGGCAGCACGTTTGCATGGCTAAAAACAAAAAACAAAGCAGAGCTTCAAGACATGCTCCTTTAATAATGTCACAATCCTCATATTAAATACTTTGTGTATTTCATGGGATTTAGGTGCGTGAGCATATATATGTGCATTGTAGGGATACAGACATATGATATTGCAGGACACAAAACAAACTCTACTTACAACAGAAAGCCCTTATAAACATAGGAGAGGAAAAGAAGAAAAGCCATCATCATTTTCCTCCATGCCCTTTCCTGATCTCTGTATATTCTTACCCCACTGATTAAAGAATTTGCAGAATGGAAAAAAGTAAATGAGTAGAAATGAAAAGAATAAGCCAAGAACATACTAGTATGGAATGTTATTCTTAATGGATGTCTACTTACCAGTCATCATTGTTAAAGACGATAAATCCTTTGTTTCCTCTTCCAAAAGCCACCTGATTGCTGCCATTATCCCACCAGTTTGTGAAAGGCTGGCCATCAACTACGTTACGGAAGATGACCATGTTCCTAAAGCACAATATCGTATCATATAGGACAGTTAGAAATAAAATGTCAAACAAATTTTACTATTACTAGAGGATATCTCTAAACAAATATTCCTACCTTATTTGACGCCACCGATGTTCACAGACCCAGTCGTTGCCACAAGTAGTGTCCGGATTAATAGTAACTTCTTTAATTACTCCATTATCATTTGGTGGCCCAACCCAATCATTAACATCCTTAATTAGGGAAAGAAAAACACCTAATATTTTAACATGTATTCATCTTTTCCCTTTCTGTTACACTAAACCAATCTACCTGCTACTTGTGTCCCAATGGTGTCTTTATTTAGAATCTAACATCTTCATTACTTCTACAGCCGTTTTCCGAGTCCGCATCATCTCTCTCTCCTTTGGTTCTTTAATGCAACATATTAAACAAGAGTAACAATGTCTTTTTTTTTTTTTTGCAGTTTTTGGCCGGGGCTGGGTTTGAACCCGCCACCTCCGGCATATGGGGCTGGTGCCCTACTTCTTTGAGCCACAGGCGCCACCCAAGAGTAACAACATTTTATTCTCTCATTTAGTTTCTGGAAAATCACTGTAAGCAGTACAATGTCATTGAAATGGCAAGGGCATTAATGTCAGAAACACTAGGACTAAAACCTAGTCTCCATCACTACTGGCTAAGAAAACTTATCTCTGCCACATTTTCCTTATCTGTAAAATGGGGATATTGCTTGGCTGCTATAAAAATTATGTAATATATAGGAAAATGCTTTGAATGTGATAATTGCTAAATAAATATTAGTTCCTTCCATACTTCCTTTGGATAAATGTACTTCTTCAATATTATCTGTATTACTAAAATTGGAGTCCTGCATCCAATTTGCACTTAATAGTTAATGAATACATATTGTATGTAATAGCCTTATGTTAAATTAGAACAAAATTTCCTTCTTTATCTTGAGAAAAAGATATTTTGAGCAATTCTAAAACTTACTTTTCCATTTTCAAAATATCTTGGCCAACGGTAGCTTGACATGACTCGTGTAAATCCATAAGGATGAGCAAGCATAAACCCGACTGCCATTTTATACAGTCTGAAAGTCACAAAATGATATTATCACAGAAAACAGAATCGTTCTACCATCATCAAAAGGCAAGTGAAAACAGTAGAGAACTTTGTTTCCTACCTAGAATCCCAGAACGTGAGAATAGAAGATCCTCCAGCTCCATGTCCCCGTTGATTGTCATGGTTATCCACAAAGACAAGAGCTCGGTCAGAAGGCATGAAACCCCAACCTTCTCCCCAGTTCCTATTAAAAAAAACATAGATATACATTTATGTGTTCTCTTACAATAGCTTTAGAGTGACTTAAATGCACATCTCTTTCTCTATAGCATCTTAAGATTAAATTCTAAGTAAATGGTTATTCTGTAGGATACGTATATCTTGTATACACAGTAGCACTTCCATAGTAGACGAACTCCCTACATTGACCATCTCCTTAGGATGACCTAATTTTCGTTGCCTGGACGAAATGTATGTATACTACATGTATGTATCAGTCCAGTAGGCCTAGTTCCTTATGTTGACCATGTTGGATATTGACCACTTTATTACAGTCCCTTGGATGATCAATTTACAGAGGTTCCAGTATTTTGTATATACATACACACACAATATCTACAAATACAATCCGGTTTGTATATATGTATAGATTAGTTGTATTCTATTCATATTATAGCTATAGCATTTTTGTTAAAAACTGTTCTTTAGAGGTTTCAGCATATTGTAATTTATTTTTTTATTTTTTATTTTTATTTTTTTTTGAGACGGAGCCTCAAGCTATCCCCCGGGTAGAGTGCCATGGCATCACGCTCACAGCAACCTCCAACTCCTGGGC
>NW_003852405.1:6655993-6752552 GCF_000181295.1 Otolemur garnettii
CCTTAGCCACTTGAGCCACAGGCACCGAGCCAATACTTCAGGTTTTAAGGCATACTTTTTTGCACCTGACACTCTAAATGCAAAAGCTGATCAACTGGGGCTCGGGGCACTGTGACATTTAAATTAACCACTGACTCCTTGACAGTTAACTAAATACGAAGGTTCTAAAAAGATAATCATGTTGGGGTAATAGGACTAATAGACCTATGAAAGAATTTAAAGCAAAAAAATGTATTTTGTTTACTTTAAGTAACACATCTTCTCTCCATTCCACCTGCGAATAACAGTGCCTAGTTTTGCACCATACTTGAATTCTGTCACGCGACCATTGCCAAAGTACTCATTGCTTGTAATTGGCTCACCACCCAGATCAATTACCTAGTAGAAATATAGAAAAAGGTATCATTTCGCATAAGAGCTTGAAAGAATTTTAACCAAAACATTAATATTATATAGAAAGCAGCTTTAAACTATAGTATTTGTTATTTCAAGTGCTCAAAGTGATTTTCCTTATACCACAATTCTTAAAATAATAAATTCTTTTATTCTGATAAAATATATGCTATGAGGTTAAAAGAAACATAATTACAAGGTGTCCTGTTTCCCTGTGAGAATGCTGATCTAATTTTTAGTCTGGCACTTAAATGGTAATACCAGCAGCTCACATTAATATACTATCTGACTGACAACAGACATTTTTCAGTGCTTGATAAATATTAACTAATTTAATTCTTTAAAGAAAATAAAGACCTAGCCATTATCATTAGCCCCTTTCTTCACAGAAATAACTGTTGCACAGAGAGGTTAATTAATAACTAACACAGCTAATGGTAGTATTGCCAAGATTTAAACTCAGATGGATCGGTGTGAGATAATCACAGCTACAAGATTCAGTCTTCCATAATGGTCTCTGGAGAGATGTTAATGCCACAGTGAAGTTTGTCGCTTAAATAAATTCTCTGTACTTCCCTAGCACCTTCTGTGATAAACAATTATATGTATTATATCTGAATAAAAGGAAGCTAAAGAACACAGCACAGTATAAATGATGTGGCACAATAATCTACAGAAATTGCACATTTAGTTAAATTTCCCATCAATTTTATAATGAATAAAATATCATTTTATATACACACACGTATACATATATATTGACATACCTCTTGGAAAATGAAAGGTTTACTTCCTTCAGGGAACCAAGCTGTGTTTAGATTATGCAGTTTATCCAAAACGGCCTTAATGTCTCCAGGCCACATGTGCTTGGAAGCGTCCAGTCTGAAGCCTGCTACACCAATATCGATGAGATGGTTCATGTATTCAGCAACCTTGGAACGCACGTAATCTTTCTCCAATGCAAGATCAAGAAGACCAACCAGACGACAATCTCTGACCTGTTGAGGTAAAAATTTTGTGATTGATTCATAACACCTTATCTTTCACTTGAGAGTTCATTTGATTATTCATTCATTCACTTATTCATTAATAGGTATTTCTATACAATGCTTTATTTACATCAAGCACTGGGGATATCAACATTCTACTATGGGCATATCTTTGAAATATTTTTCTAGCATAAAATGGAGAATGTAGAAATAAAATTAGCTTTTCTTTTGATTAGGGGAGGTTTTTTTTTTTTTTTAGACAGAGTTGCACTCTGTCACCCTGGGTAGAGTACCCTGACATCATAGGTCACGGCTACTTCAAACGCTTGACCTGAAGTGATCCTCCTGGCTCAGCCTCCTGAGTAGGTAGGAGTATAGGCATGCATGACCATGTCCAACTACTTTTTATATTTTTTGTAGACATGGGGTCTCACTTTTGTTCAGGCTGGTCTTGAACTTCTGAGCACAAGCAATCCACCCACCGTGGCCTCCCAGAATGCTGGAATTACAGGTGTGTGCCACCTCATCTGGTCTGATTAGGGGAAATTTTTTGAATATTGATTTGAGTCTTATTTTTAAGCTTTTAGACATAGTAAGCTGTTTGCCTATGGGATGTAAACTAGTAATTAAATTGGAGTTCAATAAGCTACGTATTTATAATTGAAAACACCGATAGCTCTTTATTCAGTCACTATATTTTTTTAAGATTACCTGAGAAGCATCTTGATAGTTCTCAATGTCTCCAGTTCTACTTTTACATTTACCATCGTTAAAATCCCAGCCAGAATAAGGGACTGCTGGAAAATCCCTGCTTCCAGGGTTGAAGTAACTTCCGCAAGTACTGCTTGTTCCTGCACTCACACCATTTCCACACATATGGTTAATTACAGCATCCACATAAATATGGACCTGGAAGGCAAAGTGTCTACTTCAGTTTGACTTACAGAAAGGTAGAAATCTAAAGCATCATTAAAGCTCATAACATGTTAATTAAATTCCAGAATATTTCCTTGTTATTTTATAACTTACTTTCCTACAATACCAAAAGTCAAGTGGGAAAGGCATGTGAACTGAAGCCTATATCCATTCTAGCTATGAGGTGAAACATTCACAGAAATGATAAATTTAGAGTATCAGAAACCACTATACATATAAGTAAATGTCAAGAGTTTTTTGGCGGTGGTCAAAATCAGTTGCTAAGAGAGATTATTGACTTCTGAAATTTCAGTGGGTTGCCAGGAGAAAGAAGACTCACTTAGTGTCTACTGTCTACTCAACAGATGAAGAAAGAAAGGTAGATATGTGTCTCTTATTATATTCCTCACTAAAATGAGAACATGGCTATTCATGATTAAAAAACTTATGGATAAGAAGACCCAGGAATTATGGATGGAGATATAAGCCATGAAAAATGATAACAAATATTTTAATTGGAATTTTCAATTCCTAGCCAGAAAAGTGTTTCCAGGAAATGTGGATAGTTGTGGGATTAAAAGTTGATGTTTTGCTTTATAAGTAAATTCTGTTTTAAACTTGAACTTATCTCTTCTTTAGTAGGTAAATGGCACACACACAAAGATTTATAGAAGTTGAACATAAAGCAACAGTTCATTTTGAGTTATAACTTTAAAGTATGAAGTAAAATGGTATAATTTAAAATACGGAAAACTTTCTGCTCAAAAGGAGAAAAAAAAACAGGAGAAATTACCTTCTATATAAAATTTTTAAAGGAAACTTGAATGTACTTACGCCAACATTGTTACATCTGGTCACCATGTTTTTGAATTCATCTTCATTTCCAGATCTTGTGCATAATCTATAGCTAATTGGTTGGTATCTTTCCCACCAAGGTCTAAAAGGGCTGTTAATTATAACATTTTCGCTGGGTGGAGAGATCTACAAATAAAGCAGTCTTAATAAGCATCAAATTTTGGCTTACTTTACATCCTATGTCCTAGAAACTCATCAATAACATAAAATGACTTTTGAATCCTGGACTGTATATGCAACTGCATTTCTTTTCAACCACTTGAAAATATCAACAGCACATTGGAAAGTTTGTGCTGAAGAAAGAAACCAGAAATAACACATCAAACTGCCAAGAACAAATTATTTGTTCTTCAGAATACTATTTTACTCAGAGTACTTATATATGAAGTACGATGGTGCTCCAGCTTGACGTATACTAATCAGAATATCATTTACTACTGGCATAGTAATGCAGCAATTCATACTAGGAATAATACCTACCTGAACCCCTCCAAATCCATTGGGAGCTAAGTAGCGCTCACATTCCAGAGCAATGTCAACCCAGCGCCACTCAAACAAATGGACTATAGATGTCCGTCCTTTTTGAGTGTTTGGGGAATACTGAGCCCAGCAGAACCCAATGGCGGAAAGCAACAGAAAGAACTTCATTTTCCTTTGAAGTTGTCAGTATCTGTTTCAGAAACTATTTATACTCCTGTAAGAAGCACATTTTACAAAGCAAATATTAGCATGAATAAATACACAGAGCACAGACTGTTTATTCATAATCTGAAAAGGATTATCAATAATGATACGTATGAACAGGTGAAGATTCAAAAAATTTCCCATGAAAACAAGCTAATGAGTTTTCTTATTGTGAGAATACTGACTTTTCAAACATCTGGCATTACGTATATGCAAACAGTTCTTATTGTGTTGTTTAATTAGGATTAGATTTTACTTCTGATGTTTCACTAACAGAAGGAAAATAACAATTCAGAGTTCACTGAATCAAATATCTGAAATATTGCTTTAGCTGTCTATTTGCAATGCTTATAATATTTCCACTTTAAAAAGAAACATTATAGAAAAGATTCAGCTCTGTTTTCCACCTCCAATCCAAACTTTTGGCTATTTAAATTTCTACGCTAAGATTTAAGAAACTGTTTGGAATTAAAATGCCCATGAATTGAAGAAACAGACTTTTTTTTAACCTCTTCTTCGAGCCACTTAATATAGCAGCTGTCGTAGTAAGGTGTGTGTTAATAGCGGGATAAAACACCAAATAAGTGAATTCACATCCCTTTTCCTTGTTAATGTAAGTGATATCCTGTGAGAGGAATGATAATACAGATGGAAAAATTCATTAATTCATTCAGTAAGTATAAAGGCAGTGTCTGCTTTTTGCTAAGCACTGTGGATGTTGTTCCAGATAAAAAGATGAACAACACAGACAGGTTTCTGTTCTCAGGAGGGAAAGAAAAATACATGAGTACATAATAATAACACTAATGAGCTGATAAAAACTTCATATAGCAATATGGACTAGAGCAGAACCTCCTTAGCTGACCACCTCCTTAAGTTGACCGAATCTTCCTAGACGCGACATCCACCACGTCCATGTCAGTACAGTAGGCCTTGTTCCTTACATTGGCCCGTTTGCTATAGTCCCTTGGGTGATCAACTTACAGAAGTTCTATTGTAGTATGAAAAGTATAACAAAATAGAGGGGGACATCACTGTCAAGGTATTTAAGACTGGACATCCCTGAGGAAGTGACTTTATGCTATGTTTTAAAGGAGTAGAGGATCCGGTCATTTTAAGATCAGAGAAAGAACAACCTAGATAAAAAGTAAGAGCAAAAGCTCAGGGAAGGAAAAAAAAAATCTAAAAGTACACAAAAAAGTTTAAAAAATTAAGTCAGTGTGGCAAGTCTATGTGATAAAGCAGAGAGTAAAGTGAGACGAGGTTAGAGAGGTAGGCCGGATCACGCAAGGTCTTGGAGAGAGCATCAAGAGAGCCATTGAGAGTATAAAGGAAGCTGGAAGGCTGCTACGTTTTAAAAGAAAATCCCTCTTACCTCCTTGAAGAAGTAAGATTATAGGAGGACAAGTGTAGAGACTTTCAAAGTTGCCCAGGAAAGAGGTGAGTGAAATAGGGTACAGATAAGGTATATTTCAGAGGTAGAAGGTAGTAGGTTATGGATAGAGAAATGGTGAATGAGGAAAAGAAAAATATTAAAGATAGGGGTATTTGGCAGGGATCCCACACTTATTAACATGAGAAAACTGAGGCAGTACCTGCTTTGGGGAAGGCTATCAAGAATGCTATGAGTCTTAATTATTCCTTTATCAGAAGTTATAAAGCTTTCCTTAAGTCCTTTCTCCAGCAACCATATGAACACCTCCCATGGCAAAACTAGTAGAAGATCCTCAAATTTTACATGTAATAATACCTCCATGATGATGTAATGTCATGATACCTCCATGATGCTCCCAGGGCTTTGCCTCTTCTATGAACTCCTTTTACCACCTTTGTGTAACTGCTAATTACTTTTCCTTCCACATTAAGTTGAGGTCAAATCTTTATGAAGCTTCCCATTATATTCCCAGCAGAATCAACTCTCCTGCTGCATGACTTTTTAACTTATATGATGTTACTAAACTATATTCGATTTACATTGTTGATACATTGTAATTAATTGTTTGCAGGTCCACCATTCTGGACCAATCCCCTTGAAGGTCAACTTCATATGTAATATTCCTAGAACCTAGAAAAATAATTAACATTGTCTTATTTCTCAATAAATGGCTGTAACATATAAATTCTAAGTTCCTGGTATTGGAAATTTATTGAAAAGAGGCAACAGTTGAACTTCGTAATTGAGTCAAGGTTCCAAATACTAAAGTGTAATGGTTAAGAATGTGACTTTTGCGTAAGCCCAAGAGGTTGAGATTGCTATGAGCTGTGAAGCCGCAGAATTCTAGAGAGACTCGTCTCAAAAAAAAAAAAAAAAAAAAAAAAGAATGTGAATTTAGGGATTACAGAAACTGTAGTTTAAATCCAGACTTTGCTATTTATCAGCTGTGTGCCCTAGAATTTAATCTCCCTAAACTTATCCATAAACTAGAAAAAATAGTAAGTACTTCACAGAATTGTTAATGCCAACAAAGCTGTTATCCCAGGATATGGATAAAGTAAAAGCTCAATATAATTGGTTGCTATAATGTTGTTAACATTGTATTATTATTTTTACTACTGCTCCCATTAAAACTGCCTTGAACTTATACTCTCTTCCCACCTTCACTCTACAGTGTCCCAAAAGTCACCCCTAAAGTCATCATACATAGGAAAAATTGTATTTTTACAAAGAGGCGGCCAACACATAGGTAATATTTTGTTAATATTTTGTAAAATTTTATAATTAATACTTCGCAAACAAAGCCACAGTTAGCTATAGTTTCCCATTTCCCCACATGTAGGTACTTTAGGGGTGACTTTTGGGACACACTGCATTATCACTTGGCTAATCTGTCTATCCATTCCACTCTTTCCAACTTCGAATAACACTTTCTGCTTCACAGAATTATTTTCATTCCCCATATAGGAATGGATAGAGATGAAAAGGAACCACCAACATGTTGCCCTGTAATTTTTTTCCATGTTTTTCCTTTTTTCTTTTCTAAAGAATTTCTGGCAAGTCTATGTTGGTCAGTTAACTCTGAACTGTTCTTTTTTTTAATACAAATGATAAATTTTGGTTGAGTTACATAATAGCCAAAAGTAAGTGATAACATACATTTTAAAGTTACATATTTGAATTAATCATTAAAATATTTTGCGCTTCAAAATGCATGTACTATATTTTTTATGCTTGCCATTTGTTTTTTAATTTATTTTTCATGAACTGGTCTTAATAACAAATCAGTGTTTTTCACAACGTATTTAGGATGTTTTATAGTAAGGGCTAATTGGCAGAAATTTAAGGAACTTTATTAGCATCCTAGGATAGGTGAACTTATACAAACATATAATAAGCTTCTACTAAGGGCCATGCAATATTACATATTTTTTCACTTTATCTTAATTTTCAACTCAAGCAAGCAATATGAAGAGCTATAAACCACATAGGGGAGGCATTAAAACAATGAAAACATATTTGTATCTTGTGAAGTAAAATCTCCAAACAAATCCTTGATGTCTTTGGAATCAAAAACAAAATAAACAAAAAAATAAAGGTTTTGAAATAATTGTTGTGTCTGTTTCTTGGAATAATTATCCTGAGAGTAGCTATCCACAGGTGTTCCTATCAATGCTCTACTGCTCATATCTTACACTTCTTGGATTGCTCTACAAAAGAGAACATCCCTTTACTCTAAAGCTGAAACGGTTACTATACTGGGCCAAATGGGATACTGTGAGACCTCTTTAAAAGTGTGAAATAGCCACAGTTATCTCTTGGAGTAGAGCATCTGTGCCTTTCAGATCATTCTCATCTCCTTCAGGAATTCCTATAAGGTGAATGTTTGCTCTTTTGGAGTGGTCCCACAACTCTCTCAGGGAATGATCCATTTTTGCTCTCCACTTCTCTTCATCTTTGAGTGTTTATTTGCACCAGAATGTTTATTGCAGCCCAATTCATAATTGCTAAGTCATGGAAGAAGCCCAAATGACCATTGCCCCATGAATGGATTAATCAATTGTGGTATATGTACACTGTGGAATATTATGCAGCCTTAAAAACAGATGGAGACTTTACCTCTTTTATGTTTACATGGATGGAGTTGGAACATATTCTTTTTAGTAAAGTATTCAAGAATGGAAGAAAAAGTATTCAATGTCTTCAGCTCTACTATGAAACCGATATATAATTACCCACACTTCCATAGGAAAGCTATAGCCCAAGATGAAGGGGAAAGAGGAGGGGGAGGAGGGAGAGCAGAGGATGGGTGGCAGGAGGGTAATTGGTGGGACCACACCTATTGGATATTTTACAAGAGTACATGTCAAATATACTAAGTGTAGAGTATAAATGTCTTAACACAATAATTAAGAAAGTGTGGTGAAGGCTATGTTAACCAGTTTGATGAAAGTATTTCAAATTGTATATAAAATCAGCACAGTGTACCCCATAAATGCATTAATGTACACAGCTATAATTTAATTTTTTAAAAAAGTATGAAACAGGACATTTGATAATATCCTAGCAAAAAAAAAAAATAGTCCTTAAGGAGTACTTATAATTGAATTTTCAATCAAACATAACCAATGTCAGGAAGAAAATTCTGTTAACTCAAAAGTTCCCCGTTTAGATGCTCTCAACAGTATTTTTTTCCAATGAATATTACATTAGAGGTATTTGGTATTTTATTATGTCCACAATATGAAATGACATATTACAAAGACTAGTGTAAATTCAGGATTTTTCTTAACACATTATTTAGTGTTAAATTTAGTCATTTAGCTCGAAGTCTACTTAAATCATACCAATGTCATGAAATAAAGAGCTCTACTAAATATTAAGCAAAAAGTAAGCAATCTCCAAAAAACTCACCTTTCTATCACTTCCTTTCTAACTATATTAACATCAGTTATAACATCAGTTATTTTCCCCTATTCCAACTAGCCTTGTATTATTCCCAAGAAAGATTTTTTTAACATGCAAATGAATTAGCATTGACCAAGTATTGTTCTCCTTATTCATGGTTCTTAGCCTAAATGCCTCACAATTAAGTATCTTTTTAGCAAGTAATTTTATAGAAGCATCATTACATATTCTAATAGAAATACTTTAATCTCACATCTAAATACATTATTTTATCATTAACACTTATGTCAAAGGTTTTGACTTTTTTTTTTCTATTTTCCCACGTTTCAATAGTCTAAAGCTGTAGGTAGTAATATTACTATACCAGTTGGTCAACTTAGTGGTTTTTTCTTACTGAAAAAATTCAGTGTAATTCCTCTGAGTTTTACACTGAATTATGCACAGCTTTCTTAAAACAGTCAACTTTTACTCATCAGCCCTTCCTCAAAATAAATAAAAGAAAAAGAATGAAATTAACTTGAGCTCAAGATAAGTCACTTGCCAAGTTTAGATTCTAAAGAGAAAAGAAAATCGAGTTTGCCTACCAGATCTCTGAGATCAGAGAGACCTTTTAAACCAAGGCTAGGACATATTTCCAGTGTACATAGCACATTTGGTGCTGCAGGATACTGAAACATAAGTTGTCAACAAGCCTAAAATAGACTCTGAACCTTGGAACTATATCAAATCATATGACAGAAACTGCTCACTTCCAAACCAAAGGCAGGGTGTGGGAGAACCAACCGTATGATACTCAAAAAATAAATAAAATAAAATAACTTACCACATTGATGTCTTTAAATCAGCAATCTTTCAAACCTACTCAGTGTTTTTCAATCATAAAGTAACACAAATCTCACAGTTGTTTTTGCATTCTCTTCAGTAGGGAAAAAAATTGCTGGATTTAGAATTGTATAGATTTTCTGTAACTCTTCCTGTCAATATGCAGCCCTACCATCCTGCTCCAGATCTGATCTGTACCAATCTGATCTGAACCCCAGGATGACAGCAGATTGGCCGTACACTCTTCCCTCCCCTGCTCCCCATTTGCTGCCAGGAGTCCCAGCCCTGATCAATTTGCTACACTGTACTTCTGTCTACAACTAGGCTGTTTGTTTTCTCTTTGTCTTCCTTTCTTTTTAAAATACCATATAATCAGCAGGGAGGCAGAGGCCAGCTGAACTGGTTACGTAAAATGTACCAAAAGAGAATGGAGTTAGGCTTGTTTTGCCTCCTCGCTGATTCTCAGGAATGAGTTACAACTAAATGGAATCAGACCTGCTTCTCTTCACTCTAATATTAAAATATAAACATTTTCAGACACAATTTTAAAAAATGGGAATAGAAAAATTGGTAAAGATAAAAAGCTAAGGCACAATAAACCATGCAAATTCTAAAGGAAAGCTACTGTTGCTTGATCAGATTTTTGGCTTTATGGACCTAAGGCCAAATTAATGGCAAATATCAAATGGTTCTACTTTTAAGTGTTTGACTCTGACTAGAAAATCAACCATTACAGGTGTTTATGTCTCTCATAACTTAGGTTTAAAATAAACCAAAAACTGTAGAGAATAGTGAGAAAGAACAGGGAAACCTGTACTTCTGCACTTACAATCGGAGATTTTATTTATGTTTGAGACAGAGTCTCACTCAGTCTCCCTGGGTCGTGTCTTAGTGTCATAGCTCACAATAACGTCAAACTCTTGAGTACAAGCCATCCTCTTGTCTCAGCCTCTGGAGTAGCTGGGACTATAGGCACCCAACACAATAAATACCCAGCTAATTTTTCTATTGTTAGTAGAAACCGGGTCTCCCTCTTGCTCAGGCTGGTCTCTAACTTCTGAGTTCAACCAATCCACCTGCCTCAACCTCTCAGCAATCCATCTGCCTCAACCTCTCAGCGTGCTGGGATCACAGGCATAAGCACAATGGGAAATTCTTAACATACAACTTCAGTAATTATTAGATTTGAATAAAAACAAGCAGATTTGAACAAGTTTTAATTAACTTGACCAAATGTACATACAAGGAACACATTCTTTTTACAATTGTCTAATACAGGGTCAGAACACAAGTCTTTTAAAGGAGTAAAATAACAGAGACTATGCTAACTGGGCTAAGACACAAAGCAGGCTCCCATCCACAGTATTTTAATTAGCTGCACTTCAACGTCATGAATATTTATTTCCAAAGATTTTGCTATTATGAGAAGTGCTTTGTGTTCATGTCCCCTTGTATAAGCGGGTAAATATTTGTACATGTAGATAAGTAGAAATTAATGCACTTTATATTTTAATAGTATGCAGAATTGCCCATATGTAACAATTTTTACTCTCCAGTAGTAACACAATATATCACAGTAATCTTTTACTACATTCTGACCACAAATTGACACCAAGCCTCTGATTTTTGGCTTCCTAACAGATGTCAAATAATTTATTTCAATTGCATTTCCCAAAACTGGCAAGGCTAAGCATCATTACACTTTCTTTTTTTTTTGGCCATTTGTTTCCTCTTGAGATGTCCCTGTTCCTTTCTCCATCTATTTTTTAGAATTTTTTTTTTTTAATGGAATACTTGGAGTTCTTACATTCTTGTTTTTGTTCTACATCACAACTATATTCTCCTAGTCTGGCACTTGTTTTGTGAATAGTTTTTCCAGAGAAAATTTAAGAAATCATAAATGTTGGTAAGAATTAATTAGGGTAGTAGCAAAGGTATGCCTGCACTACTTTTTTTCCAATCATGCTTCGCTTAATGACAGAAATATGTTCTGAGGAATATGTGCTCAGGTGACTCCATTATTGTGTGAATGTCAGCGTTCACTCTCACAAACCTGGAAACTATATATACACACCTTACCTTGTACAGCATGTTACTGTACTGAATACTGTAGGCAATTGTAACAATACATTTGTATATCTAAACATAGCTAACCACAGAAAGAGTACAGTAAAAATACAGTATATCCATATGAGGCACATCGTATGTGGTATCTATATTTACTACTCAAAGTTTTGTTAAATTTTTAAGGTTAACTATTTAAGTACAGTCATTCTTTATTCCTCTGTGGGAGATTAGTTCCAGGACCCACTGACAATACCAAAATCCACATACATTCAGATAATGTAGTATTTGCATATAACCCATGCACATCCTCTGGTATACTTTAAGTCATCTCTACATTATTTATGATACCTAAGGCAAGGTAAATGCTGTGTAAAGAGTGGTTATACTGTGGTGTTTAGGAAATAGTAAGAAAAATAAAACAGTCTGCCCATGTTCAGTACAAATGCAACCATCTTTTTTTCTCTTTGAGTATTTTCCACCTGTAGTTGGTTGAATCCACAACTGCCAAACCCATGAATATGAAGTGCTGACTGGGACTGCTACTTGTTTCATCCTTACATCTCATTTAAGAAAATAAGATTAGCTTTATATTAAGTGGGAAAAGAAGGGAGTAAGGGAGGGAGGGGAGGAGGAAACAGAAAAATCCATTAATAGTTTTTTTTTCCTAAAGTTAAATTTCTTTACTTTTTATATTGAAATGTATTTTTTAAAAGAGAAATCTGATTTATTTATACGATGATTTTATGGTTACAATGCTTTCATGTTTACCTTGATTAATATGACAAATATGGGGTACATACTTAACAATCACTGTCGTTTGGTACATCATTCCTTATCTAAACTGGTTCATGTGCAACACTTCATCCCACACAAACAGCAAGCATTTTCCCACACTTTACAGATGAAAAAACTAGATTCAAAGACATTCACTCACTTGCTTAAGATGACATACATGGTTAGTTTGATTTTAAAGCTAAAGCTTACCCTCATAACCAGTGATATTCAATAATTCTTGTAGTCCATATTATAGGCCAATGAGGATGATTCAGTGATTGTAATGGTATCGGAACAACCCTCCAATTGGTATGCCTGTATTGAAAGTGATTCTCCAGAGTATACCTTTACTATTTTTCTTTGCTATTTCTGGACTATTTAACAAATAATTGGACACAAATATGCAGATACACAACTTGTTGAACTCATATAAAGGTACTCACAGGCTTTTACATTCCATTTTTCAGAAATACTTCTTTTAGCTTTCATAATTACTCATAGCTAGCTCAAGTTATCGGCACAATTCAAAGTATATAAAACAAAAATACCAGAGGAAGTGGAGAAACAATGATTCCCAAATGGTTCTATGCCTTAAGTTGCTCCTCATTGTATTTACTAAGAAATGTGGTTCAAACTACAATGAAGGTTACATTGTTTCTTTAGTTTAGTTTAGAAATAGTTCCTGAGCCATGGAGGGAAAGTACATTAGGTCTCCCTATTTTCCAGATATCTTCAACTACCCACCACAGGCATTTCCCAAGACGTTTCCCTTTGGTTTAGGCAATCAATATGTTTACTTTCTTTATTCGCAAGTCAAATTCTAAAGGATGAATGTAATTTATTTTTACCATGATTTATGGATACAATGATTTAATGTTTACAAAGACTAAAATATGACAAATATGGAGTATGTACTTAATAACCACCGTTGCTATATCATTGTTGGTTCGTGTATATTTCATTTTGCACAAAGATTTTCCCAACTTTATAGATGAAAAAGATGAGACTTAAAAAGATTCATTAACCTGGTGGTGGTCACACAGGTGACTGCAGCCAGAACTTCAATGTGGAGTAGTTTGAATCTGACGTTCCAGCTCCAGCTCATAACCACCGGGGTACTGTAATTACTGTACTCTCCATTATAGGCAGCATACCAACCAAGTGTACCTTTATCTTCCTCAGTAAACATTCTTCTATACTTGGCTTAAAAAGTAAATAAAAATAAATTATCCATAAAAAATAAATTGAAAAATTAATCTTTGGGAAATCACTTTCAATAGGTACATACTATATTGAAATGTATTTTATGCAATTTTTTTTTTTTTTGGAAATTGTACTGACTACTTAGAATCTAAGGTGTGGAGACTACTGAACTAATTTATCTCAATAGTCTTTTACTGTTTACATTCTCTGACTGTATAATTTATTCATCGCTTGACTTTCTATATCCCAAGGGAAAAGGAAAAGTCTTATGGTAATTAAAGAATTTAGGGAAACTTAGTAGCTGTATCAACCAGGATAGAACAGATTATGCTACAGTAACAAAAAAAAAAAATTTCAGTGGTTTACAAAATAAGTTTATTTCTCATGTTCAACTCAGATCAACAAGAGGAATCTTTTTATCAGACCCTTTGTCCTATGATAAACTTTTGACACATTTTAATAATCCAGGAGTCCACAAAATTATATTTCCCTGTCAAAGCAAATCATAGGGACACTCCCAAATTCAACAGGACTTCAACTGTATTTTCAGGGATGAGCACCAGTTTTTGTGAACCAAAGTACACTCAGTGTCTAAGTATGAGATCAGAAATAAAAACCGTCATATTTTCATTGGCGTGATTATGTGGGGAAAAATTGAGTTATATCCTTTTTAAAGAAAAATACAATATACACAGTGCTTTTCACCCAACTTCAGTCTTCTTCCCCTCCATCCTTCCCTTCCATAGCAAGACAGTTAACATCTTCCAATGTTAGTATGATCATTTCCATGCATGTTTTTCTTATGCTTCCATAAACAATATATAATGGAATTTTGTGTATCTTTCCCAAAGCTCTGAAAAATCTCATAGAATTATGTAGGTTGTCTTCTTGAACTTCTGGATATTCAAACATCCTAATATACAAATACTATGTTAAGTGCTATTTTATAATTAAAAAATATTAAAATTTCTTCTTGCAGAGTCAAATACCCCTTTTCTAATTAACACTTTAATGGATGAAACTGCTTCAAGTCTTTGTATATTAATCACAGATGCTCTAAAGTCTTATTTTATCTCTACCTTTTCCCTCATTATGATAAATCTTCATTTGTTCAGTACAGGGTCTCGTTCCTGATTCTTTTTCAATGCCTGGTGATTTTTCTTAAGATTTTCTACCTTCTATGTGAATGTTATCTCTATTACAGTTTGTTTGTTTTCAGAAAATGTCAGGGTAGAATACATAGTAGCTTATGTACTTGGGCTAAGAACTCTCTCCTAAGACCTATCAGTTGGACCTCCTAGGTATCTGACACATGGACTGAGGATAGGACTCTCTATTGGCTTGTCCTCCTGAGGGCACCATTTCTTATATGTATTAGCAAAAGAAATTAAACGGGATGGAAAATTTTACAGTTGACACATTAACAAACTTTGCATCAAAGGGAAGTTTTCTTATAAGGTGGTAAAGATAAAATAATTATTATAAGCACTTAGCATAGTTCTTTTTGAGACTGAAAAACCCACTCTGATAATCCTTTCAATACCCTAGAGCAGTGGTTCTCAACCTGTGGGTCTCGACCCACAGGAATTGTATTAAAGGGTCGCAGCATTAGGAAGGTTGAGAACCACTGCCCTAGAGGTTCTCAATTTCTTGAATTCATCTCCTCCCATCACTTTGCCTCTATCCTACTTCCATCTCCACATCCTAAAACTTACAAGCATTAATTAAGTACTGTACTCTCTAATAGTCCCAATTTCAGTCACCTGACTCGTATTTCAACCTCCCAAATTTCTAGTTCCTCCCTTAAATAAAGAACTTCAGGACATTTTCAACTACCCTGCAACCTGCAATTGAGCGCACCATTTTCCATTGTCTCAGCCTTCTCTCCTCTCTCCCTTCACTCCTACCTAGACTGCTCTCCATGGCCCTCCTTTTGACTTTCTTATATTCACCTAGGGAAATCTCAATTTTGGTTAAATTCAACTCTGTGCCTACTTAAGAGACGGCATCCATGCTGAATTTGGAAAAAAAAAAAAAACCCACAAAACCACAGGGACTGATCTCACTTAAACTATCAACCTCAGCCTACAAGTATAAGTTGTACTTACAAACTACCTAGCATCCCTTCCAAGGGTATGTTTACACTCCTACTTCTCTAGTTCTGTTTTATTCATCTCCTTTCTTTCCTCAATCCTCCATGACTTCCTCCCTTTTCATGATCTTGCTTCCTATTTCACTGAGAAAATAGAACAAGACTTTGACATTCTCCTGCTGTCTAGCCTATTATAAACATCTAGACCTACATAATCTATCCTTTATCCTTCTATAACCAATGAGCTACCTGTGTGCTTATTTTTATGGCTCCAACAGTATCCCTCTCTTTCCTGCACTGTCCTTTTCCTCGTTGGATCAATCCTATTAGCATACGAACCTGCTCTCTCGTCAATCTTTAAAAAGAAACAAACTTGATACTACATCACCCTCCAAGAACAATACATTTCTCATGTCCCCTTGAAAGCAAGAATTGTCTTTAATTCTTATTATAGTAAATTTGTGTTTTTCTCTAGTATACCTTCTCTAAATCATGCCATCCATCCAGTTTGTCAAGGTCAAGGTAACGAATGTTACTTAATTCAATGCTTAATCTTAAGAATTCATCTTACCTGCTTCATCAACAGAGCTAACATCTGTATTACTATTTGATTACACATTCCTGCTTGAGATACTTTCTTCATTCAGTTTCTGGCTAACCGTTCTCAGTTTCGTCAGTGGTTGCTTACCTACTTGATACCTAAACACTGGCTTGTTCCACGGTACATGTCTCTACACTTCTAATTCCTAACCTGTATTGTTCTTAGTCTTCCTACTTCACAGTATTCTAAGTAAAAGTGAATTAAGTTATGATTCATAACAGCATTTTCACTGAAGATTTGAGTCTTTAGGCCGTGACTCTATGGAGAACCTGTTAATATAGCAGGAAAGTGTCAATAAAAACAAATCATAAAAAATACTGAATTTTTTCTACTTACATACACTGTAACTCATTTCCCTAGGGAAACAAGAGTATCATGTGGGAAATAATTTTACTTTTGAATGATGTTCTGACAAATGACAGATTAAGGAGTACAAAAATGAAAGATAAAATTAGGGCAAGGATACAAATTCCTATATGGGGATAAATAATCTACCAAAAACCTCAACAAAGCTCAAAGACAGACAAACCTAACATAATTATAAGAATAAGATATTATAAAAAAAGTAAGCACACTGGTATTCAGGTTAGAATAAAAGGATAATATCTGCAATTATAAAAGAAAATGTATAGTATTATAAAATTATTTTAATAAAAATTTTAATTAATGGGTTACATTTTCCTAGATGTGTGAAAACATAAAGAAAAATTTCAAACACTTTATTGAACAGAAAATAATTTATTATATTTGCAGAAAATCATTAGAGTACAGGCCATATGCTTAAAAAAAACTGATTTAAATGCACATAGATTTATCTTTTAAATACACTCATAAAGCTGTTACGCACAGTTCCATAGTCCAAGTGGTCAAATTCTTCCCCTCAAAGTTGGAAAGCACTTGAAAGCTCAGATTCAAAAGGAACCTAAAACACCATAAAAGTCCATTAAAAATAATCATAATCACAAAACAGGTCATTAGTTTAAAAATAACTAAAATACTGATATACAGAAAATTAGTGAATCATGTCAGTTAACTAAATTCAATTACCTAAATGAACAGCTTATAACACAACCTGCTATCATTAAAAAAAAATTTTAACTGTGCCTATGGAAAAAATAACGCTTGCAATTTCAGTATCTGTAGCCTTTTGTATTTTTAGGGTGGTAGTGATTATTAACAGAATGTTACGTTGTTTCCATGGTAGTAACAGTTTTCACAAAGAATTATAGACGTTCCAAACCTTTATTTTCCTACTTATGAATTTAAATAGCTAGGTTGGTATTAGGTACCTGACCATTTTATTCAAAGTACTATGCGAATTGGATCAGTCCTTAGAAATTACTATGGAAAACACTTTCAAATTAGATTCCTGCATCTCATTGTCAGAAATTTTGATATATTATTTCTAAAATACAGTCTAGGGATCTCTCTATGCATAAAAACCTTCTTTGGTGTTCTTAATATTTGTTGAACATTAAAATCACACTAAAAGGTTTCCAGCATCCATGCTACACTCTTAACCAAGTAAGTAAGGTTCTAACGAAGAGAATCAGACATCGTTTTTAAGTTTCTAGGTCATTTTAGTGTGAAGCCAAGATTGAGAACCACTCTTCTGGATGAAATTCTGGTCAACCAGTCTGGCTAGCCTGTTCTTATTACCTACCAGGATTGTTTCTTTTCACTTAATGTGCTACTCTGAGTCTGTTATTCTTTTCTTATTCTTTCTTATTTGATTGTTTAGAAAAAGAACAGAGATACCTCTACCTCTTCTACTTCTTATCTATGTCAAAGGACATTTCAATGATAAGACCTCAGATGTGAGGTCTGCTATTCTTACTTAGAATTTACAGAGAAATCCTATTATTTTAATTTTCCTTTAATTTAATTATAAGGACTTTTTAAAAGAACAAAATTCCTTTAGCCAATCAAATACAACCACGTAGTATATAAAATGGTACCTAAACCAGACAGACCATAACACAAAAAGCATGTTACTGAATTCAGTGTAGTAAATACACAAAATAGAAGAAACAAGACCACACTCTGAGTTAAAGCAAATGCATACATTCTTCAAATAAGTTGACCTGATTCACTAACTTTCCCTGGAGATTTTATATAAGCTAAAGGACAGCATAAAAAAATCAACAACTGTAAAAAACACATAAAAGATTTGTTCAATCTACACAAAATAATTTTAGAAATATTTCATCTGAATAAAGTATAAAAATATTGCTCAATCTGGATCAATAGTGGAGTAGGGACAAACATTTCTAGGGGAAGGAAAAAAAAAACACTGCCCCCAAAAGGATACAACAAGAAAGGATACACTTTGCATGACAGTGTTACAGCGGTATTTACGCAGGAATGCTTCTAAAGAAGAACAGCAGAATGCAGTTTGAATTTTCTCTTATTTTTCAGCTTTAGCTTTATAAATAAATGATTTTTTAAACATAAACTGAAATTATTTAACTTTTCCTCTAAGATACTTGTAAAGATGTCTGACTACCCAAGTATAATACAACAAAATTCAAATATTCAAGCATCTAAGTGAGGACTAAACATTAAGCAAAATTTTCTCTTATGATTTCTTTAAGACACCAGCAATTTTGACCAATTTTTCATGTCCTTCCAATTTACAAAAAGAGAAAGATTTAAACAATATATTTTCACTCATTTCTTAAAGTAACACCAGTTTTAAAATACTAATCTTTAATTCTACAATTTTAATTATTAAATTATGTAAGTATTCATTAACATTACTTGTTTCAAAGACAAAAGAGTTACCTCATATGTTTTTGTAGAGTGTGTTAATAATTTATATATTTAGCATTGTAGAATTTTAAGTTAGAAAATTTAGCTTTAAGTGTTTACCTCAGGAATTTTCAAAGTATAGCTGGTCCCCAGACCATATACCTCAGCAATTCCCTGAGACAGTCATTAGTTATGCAAAGTCTCAAGTGTCACCAAGGGTGACCAACTTGTTTTGCCTGGCTAGACACTTTTCCACGTCAGCAGAGAAAATCTAGTATCTTGGGAAACTCTCAGGCAGGAAAAAAATGGAACTGTTGGTCACTGAGGCCCCCATCTCAGACCTGTTGTCTCAGAAATTCTTCAGGAGAGGAGCTTAGCAAAATTGTTTTATGAAGCTCTCCAAGTGATTATTATCTATGTTAAAGTTTAAGAACCACTGGTTTATTCTAAGCTAAAAAAGTAAAGAGTAATAGACATAATCCTCTTATAAAATTCATTCTCCAAATTTAATTTTTACATATAAATTATTTCTATTATGTAGTCATAATTTTAAGTTTAATGGAAATTACACAGATTTCCTTAAAAAACCTTAAGCAATACCTGAATTACTACTCTATCAGGATTTTATCTTCCTTTATTTTATCTCAAGAAATAGTCTTGTCTTTATAATTTATAAAGTTTTATCCTCACTTACCTTTCTTGATTTTTAACACTTTCTTTTTCCTTCTTTAGAATCTTGCTTTGGTCTGGCAGATCGAGCAAATTGCTAATATTTTAAATTAAGGTTTCCTTCATGAACATCAAAGTAATCATTTCTAAATTATTAAAACCTTTGTAATGTAGGGTAGGAGTAAAGATTTTTAATTTACCTTCAATGCCTCCTACGTGTTCATGATATAGAAGGGCAATAAAAAATTACTCATTTCTTTACAGTCATCTTTCTTTTACACCTGCTTCTTTACCTATCTCACTGATGTGTAGTTTACAAAATGCCTTAACTGCTAAAAGCAAAATGGTTACTCAAAGATTTATCCTGGTTATTAAAATTCTCAAGTAAAAATATGAATTACAATAAAGTAATAAAACCACAATGAGTTCTTTACTGATTCCAAAAGGATTTTTGTATACTGCAGTTTCTTAAGCTTAGCATGAATACATAGTTTTGAGCTGCACAAATGAAAAGTTTAAACTGGGTTGAAATGTAACAACCTCATGCTCAACTGAAGTTCCTTCATCTTCCAATAAAAATCTAAACTACCTGTCATCTGACTCAATTAAGGCATGGGTAACTATGTTAAGCCAAAATGCCAAATGTTGAAATTTCTAAAGGATAGTAAAAATTAGTTTCAGTTATATTCTCCCATAAAGTATAACCGACTGATTTAAAGGATACAACCACCATGGGTTTTCCAAAGAGAACATATCCATTTGCTTCCTTTAAGGCTTTTGCCGCAGCTTTTTCATTGGGAAGTCCAATGAAAGCTTGTCCTTTCATGCGACCTTCTTTCATTAATCGTATATCAAACCTACAAGTCAAGAAAGAAAGAGTGGTTTTGGTTCAAAAAATGTCAATTTTGATAAATGAATGAAAATGTGTTGAACAGTTTAAAATTTTACTATTTTAAAATAAAAATAACTGTAAACTCTCTAAAATTATATTTTGTATTATTCTAAAACTGATTCAACAAATAAGTAATATGAGTTTGAAAATGCACTTATGTCTACTTTTCAACTATCATAAATGCATTTATGTGATTTAAAATTATGCTACCAGTAATTATAAAAGCTTATTTTTTTATTTAATATCTCTAACTTTTAAAAGTTTCTTGCTGTCACACTGTTACTATCTGCTCAAGTAACAAAAACCAATTATACAACCAAGAATAGAAGGGCTATTAGCAATTATAAGCAATTATGGAATTCATTATATTATAAGAATTATAGAATTTCATAGGAGAAAGGAACCTTACTGATCACCTAGTCAAAATAATCATCTTACAAGTGATTCCTACAGAGACTAACCAACTCTTCAAAGCACATAGCTGAAGTCTAAACTAGTCAGATAGAAACACAAACTAAATTCTTTTATGCCTGATATAGTGATCCATTATTCCACTGGGTATTTCCTTTTTCAAAATTTCTGGGAGAAAATTACATTCAAAAGCTATTTAGAAAACAGACTGTAATTTACAACTGAAATATTGCTTAGTTTTTAGCCTATGTGGACCAGCCAAACAATATAAAACATAAAAAAGGTTATCACTTAAAAATGTAGTGAAATGGTTTTATATAATCACATGACTCGTTTCATGGAGAAAAACTTGTCATTTGATGTCTACAGAATTATTTTTCCCCTGGAATTATAACTATAGGTACTACTAGAAATTTAAAGAATGTGCATACGTATATACATACATATACACACACAAATATGTATTTATATATGCATATGCACATACAAATATTTCTTCCTTTTCTCATGACTCAAAGTTGACAACAAAGAGAAAGACTCAGTATTTTACATGGCTGGAAAAAAAAACTTTAGTATATGCTGATAAGAAGAGATATCTGGTACTAATGAATATAAATAGAGAATTTTAATACATAGTTCTGTGCATACCTATCTAAAAAGATATAGAGGCCAGATAAGATTTTAAAATTCCTGGTTTCACTTAATAATTAAAACCAAATTAACTAGTTAAGAGTCACTTCTCTATTTTAGCTCCACTCAAGGTACGTCTCTTACCTTTTCTACTACTTCTTTTTCTTAATTTATGTAACAAGAAATCTTTCTCACTCTGAATTAACAAGTATGGAATTAAAAAAAATGAAACTGTAACTTCAAACACTAATCACACCCTCTTTTTTGCTTTTACAAAAATGGGAGCCTGTATTCACGCACTCTAATTAAAAAGTGAGAATTTACTGCCAAAGTAAGAAGGTAACAAATTTTGCATCACTGCTATATGTCCCTGGATGAATCATTAAACAACAGTTTTCAAAGTACAGTCTTTGGGCCAAGTGCTTCAGCATCATCCAAGAGCTTTTTAGAAACACAAATTCATGGTCCCTGCTAATAAAACCTAGAAAACCAGTTTTACCAAGCTCTTGAGTTAATGTTTAAAAGTTGAGATGTAAAGTCTGAGAACTACTGCTCTAGAAGGGGAATTGGAACAAGGAAATTATCACAAGATCTGGCTCAGTGCCTGAAGCTCAAGCAGCTAGGGTGCCAGCCACATACACTGAAGGTGGTGGGTTCAAGCCTAGCCTGGGCCTGCCAAGTAGCAATGACAACTACAGCCAAAAAAAAGCCAGGTGTTGTGGCAGGCACCCGTAGTCCCAGTTACTTGGGAGGCTGAGGCAGGAGAATCATTTAAGCCCAAAAGAGTTTGAGGTTGCTGTGAGCTGCGACAACAGAGCGCTCCACGGAGGGGGATACAGTGAGACTGTCTCAAAAAAAAAAAAAAAAAGAAAAAGAAAAATTATCACAAGACCTATTTCTGTAAAGAGTTTTATTAGAACAGAGCCATGAATATTCGTTTAGGTATTATTTATAGATGTTTTCACACTACAACTATAAAACTGAGTAGTTGCCAACAGACACAGTACAGTCTGCAATAAAATAAAAATATTAAATTTTTATTATCTGCCCCTTTACAGAACAAGTTTGTCAACTCCTTGTTCTAGACATCTAAAAGATCAACTGTTCATGCAATAGTATACATCAACTTCATGTCATTTTTATCACTGAACTAAAAATGTCGGGATTACAAAAGGGGTAAATTCTTAACAGATAAAAACAAAACATAATTTGAGACTTTCATTGTCACTTACATGATCCGTTGTGTTTCTGAAGAAAAGTCAACATACCTTCCAAAAATATATTTAAGGTCCTAGAATTTCAACAAGAAAAGGACAGGAAATAAATGTAAAAAAACCCCAAATAACAAAAAAACAAAAACAAAATTGAGGTCACACTGTGGCTTTAATACAGTATTGACTGGTGGCCTTATTGAAAAGGGAAATTTGGATGTAGACATGCACACAGGGAGAATACTTTATGAAGATGAAGGCAGAAATTTGGGTGATGTTGCCACCACGCCAAGAACACCAAACACTGCCAGCACATCTGTAGAAGCTGTGAGAGTAGCATATAGTTCCCTCACAGCCCTCAGAAGGAACCAACCTTGCCACCTTTGATTTTAGAGTTAGCCTTCAGAACTGTGAGGCAATGTGTCTCTTATTGTTCAAGCTGCTCAACTTGTGGTGTCAATGCTTAGTTATGGTGGCCCAAGGAAATGAATACATAACTCAAACTCCTAGTGTTTACTGCCAGAGAAACCAAGCTATGAAATTATTTTAATAAAAAAATTAACCTGAAAATATTAAATAATATGGCATGACCTAAAGAGTTAAAAAAAAAAAAAAAAGAAATACTCTTAAAAGAGGCTTCACACAGACATTAACACATCACCCAGCCATAAAATCCTCAAATTGTTTTCATTTACATACAGAAAAAAAAATCATCTTATAAATTTCAACTTACCTTTTCTTGAACATGTTTAGCTAAATTCTTTACATAAATTCTACAGTTTGGTTCACCAGGTTCATAACTTCTGAAAACTGAAAGTGTTTCCATTTCTTATTTAAAAACAAAACAAAAGATAATAAATTAAAATGTTTTCACCAAATTTTACAAATAAAAAAGTATATTAACATTCAAAAATAACTGTTAAGTAGACAACATAAGCCTTATGAAAATGTTAATTTAAAACCATGGAAATTAGTAACAATATTTCAAATGGATAAAAAATACTCATTAAAAATCTGAATTGATGCCGGGGGCAGTGGCTCATGCCTGTAATCACAGCACTGGGGGAGGCTAAGGAGAGAGAATTGCTTTGAGACTCTCCTGAGCAACAGTGAGACCCTGACTCAAAAAAATGGAAAAGCCCAACCGGGTGCCACAGCAAAGGTGACAGCCAGCACCTGTAATTCCAGTGGTTCCCAGAGGCTGAGGCAGGGGGATGCCCACAGCCCAAGTCTGAGCTAGGACGCCACTGCACTCTGCTCAGGGCATAGGGTGGGACTTTGTCTCAACAACAACAACAAAAAAAGCAAAGAAATAAAAAATAAGCAAGGAAAAATCCAAATTGATTATATAAAAAATTCTAACTTTTCTTTCACAAATTTCAAGCACCCAAAATAACTTAAAACTGTCCAATAAAAATACCTCCTATTAATGGTCTTTTGAGATGAATTGCTTTATTAAAAATATTAATGCCTATCTGTCATTAATCATTTGTATAATTACTTTGCTTAAAGTGAATTTCTCAAACCAACAGTCACCTCTTCATTCAAATGTTTAAGTATGAAGTACTTCAACACAATAATCAGGTAATTCACAGAAACAGTGTCCTGCAAACCCCTTGATAGCTTCTCCTATTAATGTCAGTAATTTGTTCTTGACAACTAGATATTCTGGGTCAAATTATTACTGGGAAGCTTACTTCCTATTTTAGTAGGGAAAATTTTGTGTTACATATCAATCTAAAAACCTGTATTTTTGTAAAATATACTAAAATAGTGATAATTCTTTAAGTAAAAAACTGTCATGTTATTTTATATAAAATCCCAAAACACAGATGTTTAATCATCAAGTTTTTGGGGTTTTTTTTTTACATACTTTGTATGCATCTCAGACACAGTATTTGTGACAGTTTATCCGCTATATTTGGAATATTTAACTGCAAACTTGTGGCACACATACACTATCTTAAATGCCATATAAAAGTTTATGAAATAAAAATAAAATATTTTTCCCAAATATGGACTGGAAACATATGGAAAGAAACATTCTACCCTATGAAGTGTTTTAAAAAACAAAAGAGGTGATTAAAAACATTATCTGCAGAGAAGTTTTAACTATGTGCCTAAAATTAAGGTAAATGATATGAAGGTATTAAGGAATTTATTTTGTTTCTACAGTGTGAAACACAATATATACTTTGCTTCTTTCATGGCCTTACCTTCTCTAGAAATTCTGCCCTTCTCCAACTCTCTTCTAGAAATGCATTCTGATGGCATGTCATCAGAGTCTTCTTTAATCTCCTCTGTGATGTTCAAGTTAGGTTTGGGAAAGATTTTTCCAAACCCTACACTGGGTGCATCAACTTCTGTGGCAGGCAAATCTAAATTCAACATTAACATTAGCTATTAAAAATCTCTCCCTCTTCAAAATAGCTTTTGGGGGGTTTCCCTCCATTTTTGATTTTATCAGCTATTTTTAGGGACTACAATGCTTTGGTGTTTCTCAATGCTCTAGGAACTGGCATACGCAAACTTTTTCTATCAAGGTACACACAGTATTTTTAGGCTTTACAGGTCATATGGTTTCTGTCATGACTTCAACTCTGCTACCATAGCATAAGGACAGCCACAGACAACAGTGAACAGCCAAATGGTTGCTTTGTGGTGCTATGTAGAGGGTCTGAAATGTGGAAGAAAATGATCCCAGTTTCAACACGTTCAGTCTGCGGCACCAGAGAGGCACCTGATGACAATGTTGGGTGGGTGGAGAGTGTGCATGCTTTGGGGGCAACCACAGATATTTTGTTTAACCTACCCACTCTGAAGTATTAATAGCTGTGTGACAAAAATAATTTTCAATTAAGCAAATTATATAATTAAGGCATTCTGACAATGGGATGTGTTTTCCCAAGATTATTCATACATTATGAAGATTTCAAAGTATTTTTCAGAATACTGTGACACAACCTTCAGCCATCTGAAGAACTTAATCTTAAAAGATTAAGATAAGCATATTACACTGGAATAAACAACAGAAAATGGCATTTCCATTTGGGAACACTAAAACAAAAAACCCATTAACAACCCTCTTGAAATCCTTATCTTGACCCTTTAAGTAGTGAAGAAAAGCAAGTACTTAAAAAATTATTTATTCAATTAAAAAATTCAAATTAGGATTATGGACGGCTCCTTAAAACATAAAAAAATCTAAAATATCTTTTGTACAAACAGAATTCCTGTAGCCTAAAGGAATCAAAAACAGAATGTAAAGGCATGACTGGCCATGAGATAAAAAGAAAAACTTACAAAAAGAAAAACGGAATTATTGAAACAAGTAAAAAAGGAGCTATATGAAAAGGAAATGTATTCTCATTAACCACCTGAGACAGGAATTAAAACTAGTTATAGTTTTTCATTCACTACATTTGCAGTACTTAGTAGAATTCTATCATACATTCACACATGTACTTGAAGATTATATATAAAGATATATATTCTAGTATTTTCTGTCATAGTAAAGGAATGGAAACAACCTCAATTTCTATAAATAAAAGCATGATTAAATAAAGACTGATATAACTATATGATGGATTATTATGAAGCTATAAAAAAATAAAGTATATGTTTTGGGTGGTGCCTGTGGCTCAGTGAGGAGTGGGCACTGGCCCCATATACCAAGGGTGGGGGGTTCAAACCTAGCCGGGCCAAACTGCAACAAAAAAAATACTTTGTGGTGGACGCAGCTACTCAGGAGGCTGAGGCAGGGAAATACCTAAGCCCAGGATTTGGAGGTTGCCGTGAACTGTGATGCCACAGGGCAATAATGTGAGACTCTGTCTCTATAAAAAATAAATAAATAAAGTACATGTTTTTATGTTCTAAGAGTTAACTACCCTCACTGGACTATAACCTCTGAAAAAGACGAGACCATACCTAACTTGTCTGTAGAGCCATTACCAAACAAACAAACAAACAAAAAACTGTCAATGAATCATCATTGAGTAAGTGATCGAAAAGACAAAAATATGTTTACACATGTACAGGATAAGGCCTGGAAGGACATACACACATACATATTTATACCAAATTACTAACAGTATTTATCTCTAAGTTGTGGGACAGAAGAGAGTAGGTTAACTTTTTTAAAAGTTTACTTTATATGCTTCTGTTTTGATTATATTCCTATAAACTTGTATTATTTCTGAAATTGCAAAGATTTAAAGAACAAAAGAACACTATAATGTTAAATTAATGACTAAAATAAGGAAAAGAAATATGTAAAATCAGTATTATTTTTAACTTAACAACAGTATTTTAGCAAACAATCTTCCATGTGTCTGGGATATTTACACGAAATATATAACATACAAGATAGGTTGTTTTATAACAATAGGATGATTATATACATACTTATATATGTACATACATTTATATACCATATACACACACCATCACATTAAACAAGCAATGAAAAATTAAGTCACTACAAGAAACTTTACTGCATTCTAATTGTAAACACTAGCAAAAAACCACCAAATTTCACTCTAAAAATCACTACCAGCAAAAGGTAACAGTGAAAATCTTGCCATTTAGCATCAATTTTAGTTGTATAAAAAACCCGAAAATGGAATTAGTCCATGATATTGAGGAATAGCTAAAAGCATATTTTAAACATTGACAACTACTAAGAACATTATATGAAAACACAGAAATCTAAACACAAAGAGGTGATTTCAGCATATGAAAGAACTAGAATATCCTTACCATTTTTTGCCTCACAATTTTGTTCCTTTTCTAAATCCTTCTTAAATGCAGCTGGCATGTCAGTAGATATATGGAATTCAATTTTTTTATTACCTACAGGTTGCGGTTGGTCAAATACATCCGAAGGTAACAGCACTGGATGTAAATTGCTATTTAAAAACAATCACAGTGTTAGTTTGCAATTGCAGATAAAATCCTGAGTAAAATATTACTTCAAATTTACTTTAAATTTAAAAAGCTAACACTGAAAAAGCATGCTCTGTACAGTAGTTATTACATGAATACCCCAACAAAGCTTTACTAATGCTCAAATATAGGTATTACTAAATTCCTAAGTTAAATACTAAAACTACTGTGGTTAAAGGATATTAATTTGCATAAAGTCACACTATAAATGACAGAGAAAGGACTTGATGACTATTAATTCTAAAACTTGAGGTATTTATAAATGTGTATAAATAGTTCATTCTATGTTTAATGTAAGCTTTTTAAGTGCACTATTGTGATATCTAATGGAGTAGCCACTAGCCACATATGGCTAATGAGCACTTAGTATGTTAAGTATGTTATGTATATAAATAACACATGCATCTGACGTAATTAACACTGTATGAAAACAAACTATCTCTGTAACTTTTTATATTTGATTACATGCTAAAATAATATTTTGGATATAATGAGTTAAATTATCAACATTAATTATACCTGTTTCTTTTCACTGCTTTAATGTGACTATTAGAAAATTTAATGTGGCTCACATTATAATTTCTATTACTCAGCACTGCTAGAGATTCAAAGAAAAAAGAGCAATACACTTCAAATGAAACATACATTAACAAATATCACTTCACTGGCAGCTTCTAGACTATGACAAAATATCAAAAATACAGTGGAAAGTTAGTTTATATCTACTAACATTCTTGTATAGCTATGGCCCTAACCCTCATCCCCAATCTTATCTCTAGGCAGTTTATCATGAGAGTGTAGGACAGAACATAGGGTTAAAAGTCCCAGGCACTAGAGACAGAGGGATCTGGGCAAAAGCCAAGGATCACTGCTGGCCCTGACTACTGAAAACAATACTTACCAGACACACATACTCCCAGCCCCAAGTCATACTTAGCAGTGGTAAGAATAAGACAAGACAGAAGTACAGTAAACAGAATGTTTAAGAGTTCAATCATGCAACTAAAGATAAACTCCTCGTTTAGTAACCTTTACCTTCTCTTTGAAGCTTTCACCTGTGCTGTATTTTCTCATGTCTGACTTAAATAAAGGCCTGTGAAGATCTTTCAGAGGGACCACACCCTTGTCTCTCCATGCCTGGGGAGGGTTCATTGGTGTTGGCCTCCCTAGGGGTCACTCGATTCAATGAAATACTAAGTAGGTGTTATTTATTCAGTGTGGAGTCGTATGACATGAGTTCAAAGGAAGTCTTAATTTTTTAAGTATCAATAGCACTTCAATGGCTTTGTCAATAAATTCAAAGTTCCTAACCTAAAATTTAAAGCAAATTTCTCCACATCTATTTAGCTTTCCCTTTCACCATTTTTATTCCTATTCAACAAGTTTTCTCATCTCTGGAAACTTCCCTTTTACTTTTCCCTCATATAGGATATCCTTTCCCTGACTAATTTTTGCCTCTCATCTTTCAAGGACCAGCTCAAATGTCTATTCTCTCTAGAAAACTTTCCAGATTTCTCAACTGGCTATAACCTCTCTTTTCTCATGACCATTCAGTTTATAGATTTTATCTTTTTCTTATGTTATGTATTATCATTGCTACTGCAATGGTTTACTGTCTGTAAGAATATTAACTCACTGTTTGAAAAGATACATGTAGCATTAAGCTTAAGAAGCATGATGCAAACCATACACAGTATTTCAGACAGAAATTTAGCACACATTCAATAAATGTGTAAAGGTACTCTAGTGGGGTCCTGTGTGCCAAGTTAAGATATGTGAATTTTTATTTGGTGAGTACTTTTAATTTGAAAAATTTTTGGTATCAGGTAATGGAGTTGGGAGAAACGAAATTATTTTATACAAACCCACTGATGATTCTATTATCTAAACTGTGAATGCAGGAGAAGAAAGAAGAAAGCAATAGGAAAAGGAAAGTAAATGAGTTTTATTTTCAACAATATCTTAAGTGCCTTTAAGATGTTCTGAATTTGTATAAAGGAAAGTGGAAATAAAGACTTTAGATCTCAAAACAGAGATTAAATTTAGAAACAGAAATTTGGTATTAGTTAGCTGCAACAAGTGAAACCATGAAAATGATGAGATTAACAAGAAATATAAATTTAGCACAGGCAAGCATGGACAGAAATGTATGGCACCTACAGAAGAAGGTGAGAAGGGAGGGTGAGGAGGGAGAGGGGAAGAGAAAGAGACAGGGAGAAATAAAAGAAGCAAAAATGAAAGAAAGGCAGTGAGTGGGATATAAAAAACAGGATGGTAAAATTAAATAAATTCTGAGACCAGGGTAGTTTTTAGTATTGAATGCTGACCAACTGTGACAGAATTATGAATACTTGTAAATTTGGCAAATTAGACGCTAAAGGTGAACCAAGCAGACGGAGAGGAAACAAAAGCCAAACAGAGAAATGACATGAGTGAAGCAAGTGAACAAGGCACACAGACAACCTTCACTTCCTAACTCAGAATACAATTACCTGTGGGAAGCAGACGAAGGTGTGATCAGCATATCCTTTATCTTCCGCTTTTTTCTCACATGGCGTTGCTTTACTGTTTTTGGTCTTTTCGGCTGAAGATTTGCTAGTTCCATTAGCTTGTTCATTCTACATTGAGGCAAGGGATGTAAACAAGATTTCCTTATTTAGAAGCAAAGCTATTTACCACTGTTTCTGTTAAATTTAAATTCTGGCATATAAATTGACAGATAAGATACATCGAATGTGAAAAAAGTGCAGGGTGGCCATAAAGTTCATGTGCAGTTTAAAGTAGTGTGCAAATTAAATTCTGAACCATCAATTAAGAGATAATCAATCTGACAAAAGCTCAAATTCTAATTTGCCTTGCTCACCTTTCATCTTACTTTCAAGGAATTAAGAATTTGCTTAAGTACTACCTACCAATTAAAACAAAAATTTTCATTATAAACAGTTAGTTGTCCAAATAAAATGGATGAAATTCATGTCAAACAACTGAACAAGATACAATAATACAATCTATGTGACTTTATTGTTCCCTGTTGGACTGATATTCAAAAAACTTTATTTTGATTCATATTCTAATTATTAAACAGAGCCTGGACTGGAGCATTCCCTTTAAAAGCGTTTTGTACATAATTGCCACAAAGCGATCATATAAATGAGATAACCTAAACAATATGAGATCAAAATTTTTAAGTATTGTACTTCACTCCAAAGGAGCTTAGAAGCACCAATCAAAAAGTAAAAACTGACACCACGTACATAGCTGTTCTCCACTAAGAGTATGAATACTTAATAATAAGAATAAATCTTGCTTAGGCATTTTTGAATCTTTCACAGAGGAGTTCAAAAACCTCCAATTATTCACTCAGTGTATAACAAGCCTCTACAACAGTACCAGGCATATATTAGATAATCAATAAAAATTTGCCGAAAAAATAGTAGAGGTTAAGTATCCCTTATCTGAAATGTTTGGAACCAGAAGTATTTTGGTCTTCAGATTTTTCTGGATTTTAGAATACTAACTTGCATACACAAAAGGATATGATATATAGTATATATATTTTCACTGAATCCAAAATTTACAAAGCAAATCCTTTTAATAAAGGGATTTGGTCTGCGTAGTTTGGGTTCAGTCAAGAGAATGCACTTGAGGAACTAACTAGTGGGCCACATGTGGTCTTGAGGCCAAGGTTCCCTGCCCCTGAACGGACTTTAAGTCTAAATAAGAAATTCATGTATGTCTCATATACTTCATACACATGGCTTGAAGATAGTTTACACAGTATTTTAAATAATTTTATACATGAAGTAAAATTTGAGTACACCAAATCCTCAGAAAACAAAGGTGTTACTACCTCAGCCACCTCACTCACTTGGTGTCACACCACTGCTCAAAGAATTTTGAATTTTGAAGCATTTTGGATTTCAAATTTTTGGATTACAAGCGCTCAACCTGTTCTATTTTAGGTTTTTTGTTTTGTTTTAGGTTTCTCTACATTTCCAAAAGATAACAGAGAACCATGAAATCAGAGGTTGGTACACGCAAAGACTATGTTCTTTCCCATGACTCAAGATGAATTATTGGTGGATTTTCACACTATATCCTTACTTGAAAACCTAAATAAACAAAACGAAACAAACAAACAAAAAGGTTTGGCCAGTCTACATTTCTAATTACTACCATTAGTTTTATAAAGAAAGTAAAATTCACAATTGGTTAAACAATTAACCCAGCCATCTCTAACTCATAGGCTAAGCGATTCCCTTGCCTCAGCCTCCCAAGTAGCCGAGACTACAGGCGCCCACCACAATGCCCACCTATTTTGTTGTTGTTGTTGTAGTTGTCATTGTTGTTTGGCAGGCCCAGAGTGGGTTCAACCCCACCAGCTCCAGTGTATGTGGCTGGCACCCTAGCCACTGAGCTATAAGAGTCAAGCCATACCTGAGCATAATTAACAACTTACCACTCTGCCAAAATCTTTAAACAAAATATATGTAGATTGTCAAGAACAACCAATAGAAAGAATGCATCTCCTATGATTACTATGAACACTATGAATAGTTTTATATAAAAACCTACAGAACTGCTCTAGAAGTTATTCTAAAGTGAATGGAGTCCAGGGGAATAGTGTCAAAACAGGAATACAACTGGTGTTCATTATTCACAGTAGTTATGTTCTACAATCAGGCGTCTCAAACTACGGCCTGCGGGCCACATACGGCCCACCGAGGACATTTATCCAGCCTGCCAGGTGTTTCTGCCACCGCTGTCTGTCCTGCTTAGCAGCCGACTCATCCAGGGCCCGCAGTCCGGTCCCCCAACGGTCTGAGGGACAATGAACTGGTCCCCTATTTAAAAAGTTTGAGGACCTCTGTTACATGATCACCACAAACACTAAATTAGTGAATACTGCATTAGGGAAATGCTGGGTAGGTTTCCAGAAGCCTCTGCTTACCACATTTCATCATCTGGTCAATACATTACTCCGCTTTTCATGTGTTTATGTTTGAGGACACTTTATCTAATAATATACTTGGTTGATTTGCTATCATTGAATTCACAGTCAACAGCAAACTTCTGCCTTGAAAGAAGCTTATTTAATAGATATACTTTCTCTTCATAACACACATCACAGCCACCTTGAGCTTGGGAACACTATACAGCACTTTAACCTATACTTAGGGGCTGTTTTAAACAGCAGAATCATCAATAAAAGACTTGAAAATGTGAAAAAGGTGGTGCTATAGACACTGAAAAGGATACTTATTTCTAGTACAAGAGCTGAAACAAGAGAGAGGGTCACTTTATTTGACCTCATCTGGAAAACTGTGTGTTAGTTGACTCAAATTCTTCAACACATTGTATGTATCCACAGTCCATGTCCCTGAAAGACTATAAAAGTACTGCAAGTAATGATTTGGGGTTTATAAATAAATTTCACAAATAGGCAAATCCATAAATAATGAGGCTTGACTCTACTTTATAATACCATAATCATTAATCTGAAACAGTGGTTCTCAACCTTCCTAATGACGTGATGTATTTTCATTGTTACAAAGGAGTCACAACCTACAAGTTGAGAACCACTGATCTAAAAAGTTATACACATGGCCAGTCATGGTGACTCATGCCTGTAATCCTAGCACTTTGGGAGGCTGAGGTGGGAGGAAGTCTTGAGTTCAGGACTTTGAGACCAGCCTGAGTAAAAGCAAGACCCCCATCTCTCCTAAAAATACAAAAAAAAAAAAAATAGCTGGGCCTTTGTGGTGGTTGCTTGTCGATCCAGCTACTTGGGAGGCTAAGGCAGGAGATCACTTGAGCCCAGGAGTGTGAGGTTGCTATGAGTAGGCTAATCCCTTGGTACTCTAGCCTGTGCAACAGAATAAGACTTTACCTCAAAAAAAATAAATATAAATTATGCATAATTCAAAAATTTTCCCTTAAATCTTTGTATCTATTCTCAGGTCTCAACCTATAGCTACTATATATGCTTAAGAGGTTGGGAGGCTGAGGATAGATAAATTCTAATGATCCCAAATTATGAAGAATTACATGCAAAATTTATGAAGAGCAAGGGTCTGTTTCCCACATTCTGTGCTTCTTGAAAGCTAAACAAGTATTACTTCATATTACAAACCTCTGTCGGTCTTCATCATCACTGCTTTCATATTCTGATTCTTTACTAGACAACTCCTCATCCTCATCTGGCAGAGGAGGTTCCTCAGGTGGCTTAGGAGACGTGGGTGGAAGAGGTGCATGCAACAGCATGTAGTCTTCATACTAATCAAAAGAAAAATACAAAAAGCTATGGCAATCTATGATATTCATAGAATATAGACAGACCACTTTCATGTGAATACTTAAATCTCATTTATATCTCATTATGTTCTTTCACACATTCTACAGGTATTCAGGGAACACCTACAGTGGCAGACCAGACCATAGCTAATCATAAAATTTGTTGCTTTTTCCTTGGCACTCAGCTGGACTAAATTTTTAGACCTCCTTTACAATTATGTTTTACCAAGTAACTGAGTTTCTGGCAGCGGAATGGGAGTGCAAAAAACTCCCACATATAATTCCTTCCTGATCAAAATGTGTGGTAAACGCCTTCATTATCCTGGGAAAGAACATAGTAAAATCACCTGGGGTTTTTTTGAGACAGAGTCTCACTTTGTCACCCTGGGTAGGGTGCCAAGGCGTCACAGCTCACAACAACCTCTAGCTCTTGAGCTTAGGTGATTCTCTTGTCTCAGCCTCCTAAATAGCTGGGATTGCAGGCTCCCACAACGCCCGGCTATTTTTTGTTGCAGTTTGGCCAGGGCTGGGTTTGAACTCGCCACCCTCGGTATATGGGGCCAGCACCCTACCCACTGAGCCACAGGTGCTGTCCAGCAACTTGGGTTTTGTTAAGTGACTCAGTAAAGCAAAATATCGCTCTGCCCTTCCTTTAGAATGGACTTAATACAAGTAAAAAATGATTTTTACTATATTAAATGATTAAGAATCTAAGTTTTGTTTAACAGCAGACAGTATAAGCTTAATAAATACCACAATACACCAAACATTGGGTAGGTGCTGGAGGTTACAAAGAAAAATTATGAAGCTAATTATTGCATTAGAAAAGCAATCAACCCCAAAGAAAATTCTCCATTTATATTTTAGAACTCAAAATGAAAATAACTAAAGTTATTCAAGAGAAGCCAGAGCCCACTAAGTTACTGATAGATCTGTACAGTAATTTCTATTAAAAATATTAGCAATCTTTCTTATCTTCGCAAATGAAGCTCTCCTTAGAACAAAATCAGAATAGAATTTTCAAATAATTTACTTAGATGTAATTATCTTATATGGAACAATGTTTTAGATTAAAGAACTGAACAACACCAGAAGAGATAATGGCCTTTATTTCCAAAACCATTCCTTTCATGTTCTGGTTTTCCCCATTTTCAGGTCTCGGCTTTCCTATTATATTACTTTACATTTGTTCCTTATTTTCAACGCACATCAGAGGTTGTTAAAACATGTGTGTGTGTAATTTAGTGCCAATAATCCCACTCAGGAAGAGAAATTTTGACTCTTGAAAATTCTAAGAGATTTCTTACCATCGGAGGTCGTGCAGTAATTGGTCCAAAAGGTGTGGGCAAATTCATTTTATTCATAAGATGAAGTACCTTAAAGTGGTAAGACACTTAAAATCATATAACATAAAATGATTCAATTCACATCTTATATTTTATGTACTAAAAACTTTCCAATAACACTACTGATTAACTTATTATAAAAGAAGTCTCATCTCTTGCTTTTCTAATCTCAGGCAAGATAAAATAGGAAGCCATATTAACATTACTAAAGTGTCTATTATTTTCACAAATACAATAATTCTCACCACTAAAAATTTAAGGTTCTTGCAATATAAAACCTACTGAAATGTTTTTACATCTTTTTCCCCGATTATAAAACACAGAGAAGTATAATAAAGAAAATAAACATCATCTACATTTTGTACTTCAAAGTAGTATCTTATTACCGCCAATATTTGTAAGCACTTGCTGTGAGGTCCACTATACCTTTTTCTTTGAAAGTCTGTGTTAAAAATGTATTCTAGAGAAACACGAGAATTCCTAGAAATAACATTTTGCAAATCAGCTTCTGTTTATTACTCTGATTTATACTATAGTTTATAAAAGCCAAGACTTAAACTAGTCCTATTTCATTACCTTTAAAATACTATAATATCACTGCCTACAGGGAATTGCAGTCTGATTAACATTAACACAAACAAGTAAATAAATATGAGAATCAGCATGGAAAATAAACTATCAGGCTACAAAAACAAGTAATTTGAGGAAAATAACTTTCATTTTGTTTACCTGAACATAGAACTTAGGCACACTTGCCAAAGCATTTACTATGTTTGCGAGGATTGTGCTGGAAGGTGGTGGGTACATATACTTGAGGCATGAGTTTAGAGGAAAGGTCAGCCTAAAATATAAAAAGGAATTTTTAAATGCTTATCATATTTTAATAATTTCCTATCAATACTCATTTAAGGTAATCTAGGAACACACCAAATTGATCAAATGATACAGTATTATTAGATTTACTTTGTTCCTAAAAGATCCAAATAAGTACATTAAAAAAAAAAAAAAAAACTTGCCATCTGATTGCATTAAAGAAAAATTAAGTACTATGTGACTTATTAGAGCCTATCTTACAGCCCTGAATATTTTAGTAGATAGATTTTTTGAACTGAATTCAGCGACAAACTTACGGCTGAAAATATTCAAAGTATACATGACATATTAAAATATGCTTATTTAAAAAATTACTTTATTCACAATATACATACACATAAAGAAAAAGAACAAAAAAAAAATGCTTACCCATGATTTGGTGCAATTCCATTTTCTATTGTTAAACAACCAAGTTCTTTCTTTTCTTTATCATCTTCCATAGGGTCCTCAGACCTAGGACATACAGAATCAAAGTTGATTTTAGCTTTGAAAAGTGAAAAATTTCATAAAGATAAATTATCTTTTCAAACATGGCCTTATGAAAACAATTCCATTAAAAAAAATTCCAAGAATTTCTCAAGTAAACACCAACAGGAAGAAACAGAATTAGAATTAACCTTCTCTGAATTGCTTCTGTATTCTTATTATTATACTGGCACATTTTTGCTTACTCTTCACAGCTAGCCTATGAAGACGGCAGGATAATTTTCATTGACCAAAAAGAGAACTCAAGTTTTCATGGTATCAAATAGTGGTATTCAATTGCTTTTATGCCACACTCACTCGGAGAGTTTATTAAAACTCTAAAGCTTCTAGAGCCTTCCTCCCCCTGCTCCCCAAATTTTGCTATGGTAACACCTCCACCACACATACACACAGTTAAGTTTCTGAACACTGGGTGAAGGCCCAAGATTCTGTATTTCAATCACATTCCCAGATGATACAGCTGGTCTAGGGACAACACTTTGAGAACCACTAGAGTAAAGCAAACCTGTAAAGGTGTAAACACACAATAATAGCTGGAAATGAAATTATCAGTCTATGATTTCAAAGGTCATGCCCATTCATGATATTGTGCTATTTCTAATAGGAAGACTTTATACTACTTACCATCCCACCATTTACAATTAGGTTGAATTTGTTCCTGTCTATTCCCTTCCTGCTTTATATTATAAATCCCTAATAATAAACGGTGCACTACTAGAAAGCAAAATTGAAAGTATTATTTTACTGTACTAGCAGAGGAACAGAATTAAAAGTATTGTTTTGCTGTACTAGATATAATAAATGAGTCATTACTGTTTCAAAAATTACTTGATAGTCCAAAAACAAACCAATAACTGCACAACTGACTTAAAAACCACTTTTAAAATATTAGGGAAACCTAGTATCTACATACCTTTTCTTTTTTTCAGAGCCTAAAGTGGGACATGGGGAATGTACTCGATCTTGCTCTTTTGCAAATTCAACAACTAAAGTATGACCTAGAAGTTTCAGCTGATGAAGTCTTGTTAATGCCTAAAGTTAGAAGAGTAAACATTTCATAATTATGTCAAAAATGATTTGTTAGAGATCATAGACAAAAATAATTTATGTACACTTTTTGGTAATGCTGTAAACAGTTCCTTGACTATTTCTAATTCATTTTTAACCCCAGGCAACCAAGGCTTTATTACTTATTGAAGCACTGCTTCCTGTAACTTAGTGAAGCAAAAATCCAGTTAAACCAACACTCTGCCAACTCTACTTATACCCAAGCAGCTGGAAATGGCTAGATAACAATCATAACAAATCTGCCCATCTCACTTTAAATTTATAACCACAATCACGAATCTCAGGATGGCCCTTAATGATGCTATACAATTACATATTTCAATCTTAGTTCATTTTTTTCTACTAATATCTAAAAATATTTTTTACTTTCTCCTTGTTTCTTAACCTCACAGTATTCCTCCCCACTCCTTTAGCCTAGTACCTTGTTTCCCACGTTGAGACAGCTGAAGTGACATGATGAGAAATTTGGATTCCCACCCTACTCCCCATTTACTAGCATATGCATCCACATAGTCTATGTTCCATCAGTTACCACCTATTAACTATTCCTGGGTTTATCTAAATCTAGCTGGTTGACTTGTTCACTAAATCTCATCTCTTTTATCAAATCAAAGGTTTTTCTTTGGCTACTCTCTGCAAACATGTGGGGGAGGTACTCTTACCTACATTGTTAATTTTCTGTCCCCTATTGGATTATCTACATCTAACTTTAGATCCAATCTAGTTTTCAATTCCTATTTCCATTTCAACCCTTCCTTCCTACCCCACTTATTAATTTCCACACCCCACAGCTATACTTAGTGTTCTCCAAACTTGGAAGGCCAATCTCCTCCTGTATTCTTCTCTAAATCCAACTAATCATTACATGTCCAGCTTGCTTTTGTGAATGACTCTCTGGCTTTTTAAAAATATATATTTTCCTTTTAATACTTATAACATCTAGCCTTATTAACAGTTACAGAGATGGTTATACATCTTTCTCTCACTTAGAAACTTGTTACTTTTAATTACAGATGCAGTCAATTTTAATTTGCTTTATAGCTCATTTACAGCTAATTCTATGTCCCAATGCCTAAATACTGGGCAGATCTGCCAACAAATAAATCAAATGTAGCTGTTGGACAAATTCTTGGAATACAAACTCTTTTGTTTTTAAAAAGTACCATTTAACTTGCCTCCCATTTTGAACAAAGTTTAGATAATAGGATATAAATGACAGCTAGAATAGTAAACAAAAAAAAAAAAGTCATACCTTTATAGCTGCTTTTTCATTAGGGAAAGTAGCAAAAGCCGTATGTTTCTGAAAAATAGTCAAGGTGTTAGGATAAATATTACTTCCAATATAATTTCAGTTTTTCAAAAAATAGTTTCCCATTTTACCAGTGGAGTGATTTGACACATTAATAAAATCAGAGGAAGGGCTGGAAAACAGACCACTTGAATGATTACTAACTTTAGTACAGTAGCTTTCAATATTTGGGGGGTCAAGTCTTTTGAGCTGAAAACTATGCAAACTTTTTTAATATAAAGGTTTGTGCACACATAGCACATTTTATATAAACAAATAGTTCAATAGACCAGAAGTTTAAAAACCCCTGCTACACACAGGGGATCATGCTTAACGACCTAAAAATATACGACAATCTCTCATTTATGACACACCTACAGATCTTACACTTTCCTTTATACATCACAATGCAAATTTTATAAACATCCACAAGTAAAAAAAAAAATCATTCCTCAAAGTGTATGTTTATTTTGTGTCTGATCTTTGTAATAAGATTCCAGGACAGAAGTCTAATCCATCATAAAAGAAATAAAAGTCAAAAATAAATGAATCATCATGACATGTAAGAGTTCTTGCCAATGTTTATTGAAAGCTGCTTGAGTAATGTAGCAAGCATTCTATTTTGGACCTAATTAAGTGTACTTATTATATACACGTAGAATCTTCTGTTTTTGCCAGTAAATGTCACACTTAACACTGACCAAAACTGGTCTTCTAACTCTGTGACTATCAACTCTTGCTGAGCGTTAACATTACAATCACTTTGGGGAGACTTAAAACCACTATGTCTTGCCCTATTATGCGCCATTTTGCAGAAATACTATCACTATTACTATTTTAACGAAGAACAATCCGTCTAAAATACCTTTAGGTATAAAACAAAATAATTTCGTAAATTCCAACAGTCTTAGAATATTGTTTCCTAAAGGATGCCATCGACAATTTTTTTTTTTCTTTTTGAGTTTGAGTCTCACTTTGTCACGCTGGGTTGAGTACCCTGAATCAAAGCTCACAGCAACTTAACACTCTTGGGCTCAAGAAATCCTTCTGCTGCCTCAGCCCCCCCCCCCCCAGTAGCTGGGATTTGAAGGTGCCTGCCACAACGCTATTTTTAGTAGAGACACATCTCTCTCTTTCTCAGGCTGATTTCCAACTCCTCAGAAACCACCCGCCCGGGCTTCCCAGAGCGCCAGGATTACTGCGTGAGCCACCGCGCTCCGCCGGTCATCCACAATTTTTTAATGACGAGCCTCTTTATCAAAAATCGAATAGAAATCTTATATGTGATTTACTCAAAGTACTGACTACTGCAGTTTATCTTCTATCTTGGTGAATTACTTAACACTGGCTTATAAACCAAGATTTAAAAAAAAATCCCTCGCTGCGTATTTATTTGCAAGAATACTCTAAAAAAAAAAAAAAATACCCCCAAATGCTTAAGAGTTGAGAGCGTCTCAGGATGGGTCCGAAAAGTGAATATAACACTAACTAAGCTATTTCCCATTCTGCTCTGTCGTTCTCACTCGCCCTTTTCCGCAGTGCTGCGATGAATCTAGACTCGGAGCCGATTACAAATCCCCTGCGCACACAAGGTATATTTTGATGCAAAAAGGGAAAGATGGGGAAGCCACCGCCACACCAGCCCATCTTCCCTTTCTTCCTTCTACAGGCGCTCGCCACCCCCGGGTCACCCTCCAAGGGCGCTCCCCGAGACCCGGAGCCGCGGCCCTTACCAGTCGCCCCTTATCCGACAGGACGCGCACTGACTGAGCCCCGAAGTACTTGAGCAAGTCTTCCTTCTCCTCCGCGGTCAGCTCGGCCGGCAAGTGCCTCACCAGAAGGGTCCGGTCACCCCGGGGCGAAGAGATCGAAGTGGAGCTCGGGCATCCCCTAGGTAAGGGCTGCGGCTGCTCGGGGGCTGCCATGCTCCTCGGAGAAACACCAACAGAAAAAAAAAAAAAAAAAAAAATCGAGGGAAGACGCCTTCGTCAAAACTGCACCATCAACAGAAGCCAAGGAGAAGCACCACTTTCTCGGCCCCGCGCTGAGGATTCTGGAAACAAGTCAATACCGTGAGAGACACTCGTCCTCTCGCGAGACCCGCGCCACGGATCAGCCACGCCCCTTCCGGGACGGCTCCGAGAGAAGGGCGCGGGCCACAGCGATAGCAATGCAAAGTGATGCGCGTTCCAGAGGTAGCAAAACAAAAACTGGCCCAACGGTGCACGAGGATTAACGAGAGTTGTCAAAGAAGGAAGTAGAAACTTCACGTCAAAGAAACCGTAGCCCGAGGGCGGAAGGTCTCTTTACTGCGCATGTGCGAGCGAGGAGCACGTCTCGCGCCGTCGGGCGGGGCTCTTGACCCTCCCCGCCCCGCAGTGGCTTTTCCTCCTAGAGTCTAAGGCTTTCCTGGATGTTCCCTGTTTTCCAGGCTCCCGGTCTCAAGGATGAGTACCGGTTCAGAGTGGAGCCAAAGATGGAGTGATCACAAACACAAAGCATTACTACACAAATAGTAAATTACAGGAAAAGGAAAGAATGAAAGTAAAAATACGTAGACAAAGGGACAGGTCAGTCTGCACCCAGAGTCTGAGCACTCACTGCCCAGACAGGCTCACTGGTTTGTCCCGCCTTTCTCCTGGCAGGATTGATAGTTGTTTCCTGCTTTTAAGGTGATTGACAGGTTGGGGGGTACAACTAAATTAACATCAAAGATTGAGTTAGATGGTAATGGGCTGTAGGTCAGTTATAGGTCCCGCTTTTGGCAGAACAGTCCCGATTTTTAACAATTTGTCCCGCATCCTGGGGCGTTTTAAAAAAGTCCCGAGTTTTGGAAAGAATGCACAAATGGGCGGGAGAACAGGAAGGGAATATACAGCCGCCATGTGGCTATTTCACCAAAATATGAGTTTTATATTATTTTTGTTAATTGTATAATGTTAAACTGTAATAATAACAAATAATTGTTGAGAAGTGATTATAGAGAACTGCTTATCAAAGTCTGCATTGTTGTCAGGTCCTGCCCTGCCCCCCCCCATGTTGTCCCACTTTACAAATGTTAAAATCTGGTCACCCTAGGTCACTGGGAACTTTTTACTATTTATATGTTCCCACTAGGGAAGAACTTCTAGCTACAATTTGGTTCCCGCTGTCCACCTTAGCCACTTCCTTGCCACCTCTTTACCCACCATCAGTCTTAACAAAAGGAAAGCTGAAATTAATCATATCTGTAATACCTTAAATGATATGACTCTCCCAAAATATTACTTTTCTGACTTCCTCTATTCTGTCCCCCCTTTGCTGGCCCCAGTGACCTGGCTGTTATTGAAGTCTTCAGAGCTCAGACGGAGATTTTTCACACTTGCTGTTCTCTCTTTCAGGAATGCTTTTCCCCTCACATACCTGCATGGTTAGCTCCTTTTGTTCAGGTGCTCAAATGTGACCTTCTCACTAAATTGTCTATTGTCAGCGCTTTCTCTGCCTCTTTTATTTTCTGTGTATTGCAGGGGCTGGAGAGTAGAACTTCAGTGTTTTGGTGTTTGCTATGTAATCAGCCACCTCAAAACTTAGTGACTTAAAACAAAAATTTCAAAGAATTTTCTTTTCCCTAAGGCAGAATTTATGTCTTAATCCCATTTGTTATTATAGTAACTTTCATCTGTTACAGCAGTGAGCATTATCTATTATATAGATTTTCCTATTAATTGTATATATAATTTTCTCATAACTGGCAAGATCCTTCAAGAAGGAATTGCTATATTCAGCTCTATATCCCTTAAACATTAACATAGTGCCTTACAAGACTATATCTCTTTTACATTTACCTGGATGGAGTTGAAATACATTCTTCTTAGTAAAGTGTCACAAGAATGGAAAAATACCCAGTGTACTACATACTAATATGAAATCAGTATATAAACAATTACATGCTCATAAGAACAATAAAACACTAATATAGTGCAGTTCAGGGGAGGAGTGAAGCGTTGGGGGGGTAGGATGTTTGGTAGAAGGAGGGGGGTCACGGGCTGGGATCTCACCTAGTGTGCACATTGTGAGGGTGTATAACACGCCCCCTGGGTGAGGGGCTCTTCTACAAATGGAACTTTACCCTGGAAGTGAGAACAATGTAACCTAAAAATTGTAACCTCATATTAATTTGAAAAAAAAAAGACACTAAAAAAAAAAAGCATAGTGACTTACAAATAGATTAATGATCACTGAGTGTTAAAACACGTAAATCTGTGCTATGCACAATGATACCGGAATTCCTCTCTTCAGTAGGTCCTTGGTCTCGGGGATTCAAAGAACAAACCCACGGTCCACAGATCAGTGGTAGGATAGGACTTTTATTTAGAGGTTAGAAAGGATACAGAAGTAAAAAGCACCAGAGCTTCTGGAAGGGGGAAAGAACTGAAGAACGCCCTTGGGAGTCTCTTTTATCTAGGGGTCTTAAGTCTAGAGGATTACACATGGCTGGCAGTTGGTCCTTTACAGTCTTTGTTCCTGAGAAGGAATTGGGGTGTGTGCTCCTACCCAAGGTGGAACCACCCAAAAAAACCATCACAGGCTGCTTTGTTCATGATCTTATCAGAGCCCAGAGGGTGTGTCCTGAAGAAGGCAGTCTGCTTGTGCCTGGAAATGGGGGTCTGACCTCTGAGCTCACCTGGACCTAGAGAATGGGGGGCTCCCTGTCTAGCCCTGAGTGGTGAAAACCTGTATCAACAAGAAAATAAAATATGTTCTGCTAACAACCTGAGATTATACTATGTATATTCATTTGTTTGTGTGACAACCTTTAGAAATCAAATTAAATATTTCTATGCAAAAAAAAACAACCGCTAAAATGTCAATACTAGTCTTTGTTACTTGTTGATGACTTTGTGTGAATCTAACTTATAGTTTATCCTTGCCTTTACTACCTAAATAACAGTTAACAGAGGTTGCATTTATGTGAACTTCTGGCTCATGCTGGAGTAATCAACCTTTAATAATGGATATGATATAATAATGGAGTAATCAACCTTTAATAATGGATTATAATATAATAATTATAATGGATATAATATAATAATATATAGCATATATTATATAATTATATATAATATAATATTTTCTGAACTCCATTTATAATTAAGAATCCTTTTGTTTAACATACACATTTTTAAAATGTGTATGAAACCTGCAAGACTATTTTCTTGTGTATAAACCTATACATTGAAATATTTATTAGTCAAGCAAGAAATTGAAATGTATTAAACATTTCGGAAGATGCCCAGGGAAAATGCTTCCACCAATAAATAAATAAATCTTTTTCTGGAAGATAAAGCTAGGCTACCTTTTCTTATATAAAAAATTGTGGAAAAATGCCAAAATGTCAGAAAATACAGTTGTTACAAAAATAATTGAGAAAAGAAAGACAGGTTTATAGAAAACAGTATAAAGAATATAAACAGGTAATTTTCAAAGAGAGGAAATCTAAATGGCTCATTAATATATGGGAAGTTGTTTAACCTCACTCGTAATAGGGTGAATGCCCTTTAGACGCCAGAAGAAGACACTCATTCTCAACTATAAAATTAGAAAACATTTTACAAAGCCATTAAATCTAATGGTATACGAGAGGAAATTTTTGTCGTAGCTTTTGGAAAACTAAACATTTACTTAAATAAAATGTAAATATGGTTTTTGACCCAGAAGTTCTGTTTCAAATCTATCTTAGAGAAGTAAAAACATTTATACATAACCAATGTGAGGAATGGTTAAATCAGCTGGACCTAATGGAACTACCAGAAAAAACAAAAATAAAACATCCTTTATTTTACAGCTTCAAATATACTCTCCCCTCTCTTCCATAACCCTTAGCTTTTCTATTCATTTTGAATTTTTAAACAAGCCTTTATAATTAAGATTTACTTTTAGTCAAATTTTAAATACTAATTTTACTCTCAAGCTTATATACTTCTCTAAGCCCAGAAAACCTGTAGTAATGAAGGTAACGGTTTTCTTCTTTCCTATATCATCACCTCCTTCTCTTCCTGCTGGGGAATTCCTCTGGGAAAAGAGTCACTCACCAAATATGTGAATCACTTCAGTTGTCCTTTAGGGCTTTGGTCCCCAACTGTTTGGGCACCAGGGACCAGTTTCATGGAAGGCAATTTTTCCATGGACCAGGGTGGGGGAATTGTTTTGGCATGATGCAAGTGCATTACATTTATTGTGCATTTTAATTCTATGATTATTACATTATAATATATAATGAGATAATTATACAATTCACCATAATGCAGAATCAAGGGGAGCTCTGAGATTGTTTGCCTGCAACTAGATGTACCCATGTGGAGGTAGTAGGAGACAGTGACACCCCAAGTTTGTTGCTTATGTCCAGTCTACTCTGTAACTTTGTTTTGATTGCTCTTACTACAGAAAACCCTGCCTCATAAAGATAAGATTGTGGAAATGGAAACAGCCTTTTTAGTGCTTTTCTGGCAATTTGATGATGTCCTGCCTTGACTTTAATGCAGAATGTATGGAGATTTGAAATTGTCTCAAATATACTTTTAAGGCTACCATCACTGGCAGTCTCAATCACTCGATCCTCTTCTAACACAAAGTCTATTCACCAGGCTTGTCTACAAATGGGTGGTGGGGCCATTCTTTCCCAGTTCTGGGATCTTTTGTGGTTGGGAAATGATTCTCAGACTCTTTTGAAAGCTGAGTTAGGTGATCAGGCACCAACTGGGAGAAAGAAGGCCCTGGCTCAGTCTCTTTCAAAATATCTGTTTACATTTGAATTGTCAAAAAATCCCTATGTTCACTTGTTATTCCCATAACTCCAGTTTGCTTTGAGTGTAGCTACTTTGTTGGCCAACTTGAACACAGTTAGTGTTCTGTCTTGAAGTGACAGATTAAGGTCTTTGAGCAGATTGAATATGTCAACAAGTAAGTTTCACAATCCATTTTATGTCATTGAAATGTGCTGTTGGTGGTGACTTTTTCTAAAAAAATCTCTGGAGTGGCTCTTATCACTCACATCTCTAGCCAGTGATCTACCTTTCAAAATCCAACTCACTTCTGTATATACGAGAAGACTCATGTGCTCTATATCCTCTCTTCACAGAGCTACAAGTACAGACATTAGCTAAGAGATTATACTCTAATGTGGTTGATGATGTTAATCACATCCTGTATAATGTTTAATTCAGGTGACATTTTTTCTGGATAGCCAGAATTTCTTTATGGATGACACAGTGCGTTGACTCACATTCAGAAACGAGCTCTTTGACCCAAGTAGTGAAACCAGAAAGCCGTCCAGTCCTGGCAGCCACTCTGTTCCTGCTTACACCAATACAAAATGACCAATTCAGTTCTCCTGATATATGTCATTCAAAGACTTGACTAGTTCTGCAGCTGTGGTGTGGATGACAAAATTACACATAACATTTCCTCTGCACATGCTCCTAAAAAATGAATTGGCCAGAAACAAGTATTGTTGCTTTGTCAATACTGGTAGACTTGTCAACCTGGATTGTGTACCACAGTGACTCATGAATCCTTTCTAACAATTACACCTCAATATCCTCTGCTAGTTCATCAATTCCTCTAGTGGTGGTGCAAGCCAAAAGAGGAAGAGGTATCACCTTTTGAACTGCAGGCTCTCCTACAAGTTCAGGGCAAATGTCCTTAGCAGGATGCAGAATCAACTCTTCACTAATAGTAAAGGGCTTCTAAGCTTTAGCAATGCACTTAGCCATGAAGAATGATGCTTTCAACGCAGACACATCTGATGAAGCAGCAGCCTTCAGTAATTGCTCTGTTCTTTGTGTTCATGTTTTGTTTTTTTTTCCTTTTGAAAGACTCCTAAGCCTTCTCTTTCAATGCAGGATGCTGGGTCTCCATGTAGTGAAGCAGTTTTGAAGGTTTCATGGCTTCATTGGATAGCTGGTTGCCACAGGCACTAAGTGGCCTTGGAGAATGTGAATCACCTGTTGCAATGAACCCGTAATTTAGTTAATCTCTTGGTAGTTTCCTTTAAATGCTGCTTTCATTTTGTTGGTGATCTTAGAGTCTCCAGTTGTCTGAACACTGGGTCTTTCCTCTTCTTTAAAAAAGCTCTCCAGAGATAATTGTTTTTCCTTATTAAGCCTATTTCCTAGGCTTATCTTGTGGGCTTACCAAAGCTGTGACTAAGACAAGTAAGCAGCGTGGGAAAGAGGCACCTTTGACTCCGTGTTTGAAACCTTTAATTGGTTTGTCATTGCAGGTGGAATACACTCTAGTCTTTATCTTGTCATATAAATCCTTTCAAGATCCTTCTATAATCTCACCTCCTCCTGCCCCGCTTGCAGAGCACTTTGGTGATTCTTGCTGCAATAGGGGTGAGGTTGCCAAACAAAAAACAAAAACCAAAATCCCTCCTAACATCCTTTGCATTTGCCTTCTAACATTCTTCTTCTAGATACTCGTATCCTTCCCATTTATTCAGTCTTTACTCAGCTGTCTTTTCCTCAGAGAGGACTTCTACATTTGCTTTGGAAATAACGTTTTTTCTTTACTTATTCATCATTAATCACTTACCCTGCCCTATTTTTTTTTATAAATACACCTAATGTTTCTTGTAAATACAACCAGTTGTCTATTTTAAATTTCTCAGGAACTTTATGGACACCCTGCATAACAGCCTAGACATATAGATTAATACGTGTGTGTTTGTAATATAGGCTGTCTGAGGTTAGGGGCTTGTTGTATTTTCTGCTTTATCTTCTGGCCGCCTAGGGGTGAGGACCCTGCAGCCTTAAGACCACATGTGGCCTTCTAGGCTCTTAAGTGCAGCTTCTGACTGAGTCTAAATTTTTACAGAACAAATTATTGTATTAATAGGGGTGCAGTGGAGAAAAGCTTTTCTTCCCTCTCTTGGTGCTTACAAATGAACACTTTTGAAACAGAAGGCCACAGGTTCCCCACCCTAGGACAGTTGTCTAATCATACATTTATCTTCATTGCATTTATCACATTTTCAGCTTTATATTCAGAGGTGGCTGAAAGCAGGGATTTTTGGAGTCCATATCTGTAGTCTGTATTACTACCCTGTTGTGTGTCCTGGGGAAGTTGCTTAATCTGTGTACCTCAATTTTCAAATCTGTAAAATAGAGATTACAATATGTATACCTCATAGAATTGTTACAAATATTAGATGAATTAATATGGCAGAGACTCAGTGCCATAGGCCTTGTTGCAGTCTTTACGTGTAAAGTAAAGGTGATTGTTTGAATAATGATGATGACTCACATAGCTTCTCCGCTGTACTTTTAGGAACCATGTTAATTTTTGCTTATCATCGTATCTCTAAACCACAGTTCATAATAGGAATTCTATAAATATTCATTGAATTTTAAAAAAGTAGTTTTAAGTTCTGAGGTAGTGCCTAGGTGTTTGCCTGCTTTGGGCTATTGTCACATTCTGTAGTTACCACTTGATGTCACTAGATGGCAAGTTTGTCCTAAGCAAGGCTGTAAGCCTTCAGAAACTGAAGAATTCGGGTCTCAAACTGGGGAAACCATCATACATGTGATTTCTAAACGAGCAGGATGATAGGAGGATGGAAATTCAATCATAAAATGAGAATTGCCTATTTTTATTTCTATTTTATCTCTATTCATTGAATTATATACTCTATTCTGGTGCCTAAATATGCATTTTAGCATTTCTTTTATTCCGCTAAGCCCTTCTTACTATATTCATACTTTTCTATTTAAAAAAACAGTGTTTAGAAAGATCTCTTAATATATTTGGTATTAATAGATTTTTCTTATTCTTTCAACTTCAAATCCTTTACGTGCTGAGGGGTGCTGGTCCGCAACAAGGTGCTAATCCCAAAATACATTTCAATTTTGACTGGGACTTTGACCCCATGTTCCCCATTCTTAAGCAAGAACCTTGTCTTTTTTTCTTATCACTGGTGACTCTGCATTGACGTGAAGTTTATGTCCCTTTTGGTTCTCTTTCAACTCTCAAGGTACCATCATGGGAATAGAAACAGTCCAACTTCACCTTTTTTTTGGAAAATTATCAAATGTCTGCTAGTTTAAAAGAACAAAAATAAAGTGTTAAGGAGCCTACAAATTAGGCAATAGACCTTTTAAGGATTATATTTTTAGTTATTAAAATTACTTTTATAAATATAAATTGTTTAGAATTGGTTGAAAATATGTATATACTTTAGTAGGTTAAATTCACCAAAATATATTAAGATTGGGGGGCCATGTAAAATGAATAATAGTACTTTAAGACAATGATTATAGTTTTCATTATAATAATAATTAGGAAGAATTATTTTGTTATTTAATTTGTGAAGAAATTAGCTACTGAATAAGGTAGACTTAAACTTAATTTTTAATATTCTTTTTTCTTTTGTGCCTCAATGTGGCATGTTATTGGCTATAAGAAAGAAACATGGTTAATTTTTTTTCACCTGCTAAAGAAAATCCTTTTTTCCCATCCTTTCCTCTTGCTTTAGTCCATTCAGACTGCTATAATAAAATACCATATACTGGGTAGCTTATAAACAATAAAAACTTATTATTAATAGTTCTGGAGTCTGGGAGTTTAAGATCAAGATACCAGCAGACTCAGTGTCTGGTGAGGTCCCGTCTCCTGTTCATACATGGTTCTTTGATACTGTGTCATCATATGGTAAAAGGGGCAAAGAAGCTCTCTAGGGTCTCTAACATAAGGCACTAATCCACTCGTGACTGATTTACAACCCCAAAGGCCCCATCTCCTAACACCAACACCTTGGGGATTTGGATTTCTGTGTATGAATTTGAGGCAGGACACAACATCCAGACCATAGCACCTCTCCTTACTAAGAAAGGTGATTGTCTATTGCTTAACTATCTACTTGATTAGAATGCCTTAAAAGGAATATAAATTATTTAATTCAGTAATTAAATTGTTATTTTTCAAGTTAACCCAGACATAGCTGATATGCTACCATTAGCAATGTTGGCAGGGATTCAAAGATACTGATCATCTTTCTTAGGTTAAGCGATTTAACACAGAGTAAAACATTCAATAGTGATTTCTTATATCTTGGGAAGACTTGTATGAGACTTGCACCGGCACCTACTTCCTCTTTATTTATTCCCCCTACTCCATCTCCATCTTCACTTTCAAACTTGATTCATACAATTATTTTATATCCAACTTGAGAGAAGTTTTATGAGATGAGCTATTATAATGAGAAGACATTATTCAAAGACGTGTTCAAGCGTATTACTGTCCCACAAATATCCTGGACTCAGTCACTCTAAGTACTCACGTTTTAAATACAATTATAACTTGGTTGAAAGGATACATTTCCATTTTCTAAAGGTAATATGTATTTGTTGTTGAAATTCTATATCAGTTAACAAAATAAAACTAAAGATATGACCCTATAAACTATTGATACAGTGTTCTAACAACTCCTTTATTGCTCACATGTTTTTTTATAAAACTTTTACACAGTTTTAACATTCTTATTACAATGTAATTATTAGCAATGTTTACCAAAGGTCAATTTTTGCCTCTCACTTTTATCTAATATCTTGTCCTGACTCATTCCTTGTGAATAACTGTTTGAATAAGGATAAAAAGACAAATAGACATCGTATCTCTTCCAAATAAATAATTTTCAGAGATGTTATCTTTAAAATGTGGCTAAGATCCATTTCATAAAGGAGACATTCAGCATGAATACTGCTTCTCTCACAGGAGAAAAGCATTTACATAAACTGGTAACGTTTTATCTTTTTAATTTTTCATTCCCAAGTAGGATTTTGCTTAGCTTTTTCACAAGCAGAGACCCATTAAAATATTTTTTCTGCACTTTGGAAAAACTGAAAATACAAGCTTAAAGTTTCCTTCTGCTTCTGTCAATCAAGATAGAGAAAGCTTTACTTTCAGACAAGCAAGTTTTGGAAAATCTTAGTTAGAATATTTATTATACTTTTTAAAGTCAAAAAACAGCTATTTTTTTCAGGATCAGAAACAGTTTATCTTATACTCCTTTGCACTTTTTTGGCTAATTTCTTTCTTTTCTTTTTTTTTTTTTTTGAGACACAGTCTCACTATGTCACCCTCAGTAGAGTACCATGGTGTCATAGCTCACAGCAATCACAAGCTTTTAGGTTTAAGCAATTCTCTTACCTCAGCCTCCCAAGTAGCTAGGACTCTAGGCACCCACCACAAAGCCTGGCTATTTTTGTTGTTGTTGTTGTTGTGGTTGTCATTGTTGTTTAGCAGGCCAAGGCCACGTTTGAACCTGTCTTTTGGCTAATTTCTTTGTATACCTAACCAAAAGAAGATTTGTATTAGTTAATATTTGTTAAATAAAAGATTTTGGTCAGTATAGTTTTTCAGTAGTAACACAATTGTCTAGAATTAAGCAAACTGGCGGCCTATTCTATGTAAATTAAAATGTAGCCACAATAATAATAAGTTGCAAAAGTCTCCGAGTAACAAAATAGATGTAAGAAACCAACACAACAAAGCTCATCCCATGTCTGGGGAAGTTTTCCCTCCCTTATCATTTCTCAACCACACTGAATTGTATTATCTGTCCTTGCTTCAGACTTTATAGGCATGAGAAATAATCATGATCTAACCCCTGACCTTGTCTCACTAGGTGAGCAGACGTGGTTCAGTCAAGGTATACTTCAGGACCTCTGTTGTGAAAATGCCAAGAGGGCCTTCATTCCATACTGGACTCAAAATGTTTTGAGGCTTGGAAGTAGTGAGGCATTTTGCTAAAGGAGGGGAAATGTATGATCAGGGACCCCAAAGGGAACAGAGCCTAGGAATTTATCCTGGTGATGGTTCCTGTCTGTCCTTGGAATAGCTCTAGCCCCGCCCCCATGTTCACCAGTTTCTTTTCTTTTTTCAACATCCAATTGTTTTACAAATATCCAAGTGAGTTGTCTATGACTTGCAGCCAAAAGAATCCAAACGGGCTGATTTAGTTTAGCCACAGGTGATTTCTTCAGTCATTTATATAAGTTCACGTCTTTAGTTTAGGAGCAACTCTAGAAACCTCTTTTATGGTTTTCAAGCAAACATTAGAAAAACAGGAACTTGAAGGAGAAAGATGGGCGGGGCAGGCCCCCTTGCATTGATCAGCTGCTCAATTGGTCAGAAAGTGCTGATCAAACTCACCCAGGTGAAGAAGTTTGAGACCTGCCTTCTTTCTTCAGATCTTTGTCCTTGATTTCTATAAAACCTCTTGCACATTGTAACTGCTCAATTAATATCTATTAGCTAAACAAACGAAGCAAATAAGTTTGTTTTAATTTCTTAAGGAAAAATCAGGTCTATTTTTGCCTAAAATATTTGGTAATTGAAGAAAGCAGATTTATGGTTAAGATGCTAAGCTACAAATCGGCTGAAGGATCTAAAGACAGCTCTTGTTTATCAGTTTGTGTTCCTGTGGAATTGCTTCATTTCTTTGAACTTCATCTTCAAAATGTAAGTAATTATAATGTCAAACTAGCGAATTTTTGTGAGAGTTTAATAAAATAATGTATGTAAAGTGCCCAGAAGAGTTCAGTGAACGTCAGCTGCTATCGTTGTAATGGTTGGTTATGACTGTGTTGTTATAACTTTTAGATTTTTAGTGAAAGCTGAATCTTACAGTGAATCTGGCGCTGAGTATACCCAGTCAGGTTTAGATTTATATATTCATTAAGTCATCACACAGGATTTCCACATTAGATGTCTCAATTTAAGAATACGGCCAGCAGCCACTCTCACAGAGCACCTGACGGCACAGATGTTTAAAATCTTTGTGGGCTTGTCCAACTATCAGACTGCTATTAATTTTTTCTAATAGATAAGATATATTAGAAAAGAATTAGAATTAGATCTGACAATTGTAAAAATCAAGAATACTAGAAATAGTAACAGAAGAGGAAGATAGAAAATTATTGAAAGTATTCACTTCTGCTAAATAAAATCCATGGAGAGTCTGAAAATTATCTTATTGTGGCTTTTCTAACTAGAGAATTCTAAATATTCATAGAATTAGTACAAATGCTAATGAAACAAAAATAGCCTCCATCTTAATTTACCCTGTCTAGATGTGCTTTAAATATATTCTTATTGTACCTTGAAATATATTCTTATTGTACATTGTTGGTTTTATGTTCAAAGTACATTATCAAAGAAAAAAACATATCCGGGAATCAAACATTTTTCTTTTCTTTTTTTTTTTAAGACAGAGTCTCACTATGCCACCCTCAGTAGAGTACTGTGCTGTCATAGCTCACAGCAACCTCCAACTCTTGGGCTTAAGTGATTCTCTTGCCTCTGCCTCCCAAGTAGCTGGGACTATGGGTGCCCACCACAATGCCTGGCTATTTTGTTGTTGTCATCACAGTTGTCATTGTTGTTTAGCAGGCCCAGGCTAGTTGCAAACCTGACTGCCCTAGTGTATGTGGCTGATGCCCTAGCTGCTGAGCTACTGGCACAGAGCCTCAAACATTGTATTTATCTAGTTCCTTGCAGGACAAATACACATACATATCACTCACTTGTGTGCATATACATTTGTGTGTATATACATATATCTATATCTAACTGGTGTGTGCGCACATGTACACACACACACACACATAGACATGCAAAGTTAAGTATCCTTTATTTGAAATTCTTGGGACTAGCAGTGTGTCAGATTTTGTATTTTTCCGGATTTTGGAATATTTGCTTATACATAATGAGATATCTTGGGATGGGACCCAAGTTTAAACACAACATTTATTTATAATTAATATACACATTATGCACATAGCCCAAAGGCAATTTTATACAATATTTTTAATAATTTTGTGCATGAAACAGTTTGTGTACATTGAATCATCAGAAAGAAATGGTGCACTATTTCAGTCACCCATGTGGACAATCTGTGATTAACATCACCATTGCTCTTGACTCTGAATTTATATGCTACCAAAAAAACAGTCATTTCCTTACACTTGTTCACACCTAAGTACTCTCCGTAAAAAACGTGACACACCATTAATATGGTGAAAAAAATAATATGTTCACTTAACTAGACAACAATGTACCATCATGAGAATACCTCCATCATCTGATATACAATAGGAAAAATTAATGAGGGGTGGCATTGTCCCTGCCTGGGATGCCCTACCAGGATGCTGCATTTTTATTGAAAGAGTATAGTATGCTATATATTTTTTTAGGTGAAAAGAAATATCAGAAGCAGTTGAGGGACCAGAAGTGAGTCCTGTAGGGACAAATAGGTATTTTGCTGGAAGGCTTTTCAAAATATTTTCTCCAGAGTCATCTGCCTCATAACAATGGTATTTTTCTTAGCAGTCTATCTTTAATTTTATAAACTGACATGATTTCTTGTTCTGTTACGAATGTATGCTGCTCTAGTTCCTCAGGAAGCCCAACACGTATTTCCACCCTGGCATCCGTAGGCATTTTTTCTGAAGTGTTACCAAGCTCATCTTCATGTCACTGTTATCACAATCACCTTGATTCAGACCATGTAGCTATTCCACCGTTGGTCAATGAATGAATAACTGGAGGCTCATTATTGATGTTCTAAACTCTTCTAATATCCACTTCTTCCAGCTTTCTGAGAGATGACAGAGTCTGAAGGTATGTGTGAGCATGTGTAAGGAGGTCAGACATTATTTTTTCTCACGTAACATAGGACAAGTTCAAAGTCACCACCTTGTTCGTAATCACTGCTGAATATAATCACACACGCACAGCTGGTCCTTTCTTTAGTCACTGCGCTCCATGCATTAGCACGGCATATACAGCATTCTTCATGCTAAGCTCCTTTGAAAACCATCCATACTACGTCTCTGTTCACTGATGCTGCTAGTCAAGAAAGTCTTCACTGATGTAAGGATACCCTGATCACATGGCTGAATTAATTTGAGGGAAAAATACATGCCATTAGGATTATTTCTGATGAGTATTTCAGCTGGAAGATGAGCAGAACAGTTGTTAAGGAATAATAAAATCTAGCAGTCATTATCCAGTCCAGCTTCTCTGCAGGGAGCACAGCCATTGGCACTGTTTGTAAAATCAATCAGAAGAGATGTTATCTACATCTTTTTGTTAGCATGGTAGTGGACTGGTAAGCATTTACTGAGGATGAAAGTTTTTGCATATCATAGCAAGTTCATGCTTGTGCTTGCCTGCTGTATGAGCTCATCCCAGCACAGCTATTCTGTCCTTGGCGTCCTTATTTCTTGCAGCGGCTGTTTCAGCTGCTATAGCCACTTGTCTTTCTGGGGCAATAAAGCCAAAATAGTGACGTCTCACCAGCATTGTAAACTTACTCTAGCATCAGATTTTTATCAACAATGACCATGGCAAATTTTCCAATGAATTTCTCTGTTGTTTTGTGTCAAGAGATATTTTATAACCCCCAAACTGTAAAAATGTAATGTTGTGTTTTTTCTTAAATTTCTGTAAGTAGCCTGTTGAATATTCACAGTTGTCTTCAATATGGGGGTCGTTATGGTGGATCTTTGCTGGTTTCTTTTCAGCGTACCATTAAGGTGGCATGGGTTCCCGGTCACACTGACAGATCAATACTTTCAATACACAACTGAGATCTTCATTTTTAGCTATATGGAATGCATTTTTATTTTTCATTCACTTTTGTTAACCATTTTCAACACAGAACATCAATGGTTTGTTTTTTTGTTTCTTTAGGTCATATATAGTGGTTATTCCAACACCATATTCTTCTTCTGTAAGTTGTTTCACCATTATCCTACAGTTTCTCCAGCAGCTCGACTTTCTACACTGTAGATAAAATAAATGCTTCCTCTTTTTTTAGTCACTATTACCCATAGGAGTTTCTGCAGACTTTCTCTGACATTCTAAAAAATATTTTTACACCACAGAGCATAGAGTAAGAATAACAAAACAAAACTATACACACACACTTGAATAATAAATAATGGATTCCCCATAAAAGAAAAATGATGAGGGTGGTGATGATGGGGTGATAACAATACCTGGAGTATAACTACATAAATTATAATTCACTTTAAGACCCCACAATGTTACGTTGTTAGCATATTACTTGTCATCTATCTTGGCTCCTATATGTTATTTATTAATTTATTCATCACACAAAGCTATTGTGTATAGTAAGCTCAACCATAAATAAAACAGTTTACCATTGGTAAGTAAACAGGAATGTTTACCCAGTAAATTCTACCTTCAGTTTGGTCTGCAACCAGTGGAAAAATGCTCCCTTGTATTAATGAATAGATTCAGTGAAGTTAGCCAAAGCACCTGCCAAAAATACCTTAAAAATATTCCTTTTACGGAACTCAAAAAATTTAGAGTGTTCAAAATGTTAATTTAAAGTACTAAGAGAACAAGCGCCTACCTGTGTTAACTAGTGTTTATACGAAGTAGGAATTCAAATTACTGAGGCTGAATTGTGTAAGGATATCTGAGAGTGAGCAGTCATTTGGGGGTAAGGTGTTTGAATAAGGCCCTGCTCAGGCAAGTAAATGTCTTCTCTTATTTTTTTTTTTGATTCAATGAACTGTCTTTCCAAGTGTTCCTTTAGAAAGGGATTCTTTCCAAAGGGGTAGGGTTGCTTTTGTTAATATACCAGGGAGAACAGGACTGCTAATAATAATGACAGTAGATGCTTACAAACTCCTGGGTCAAAAATACATATTTTCTAAGTTTTACCTAGAAGCTCACTCAAGGTGGGACATTCCCAAAAATCTTTTCCTAAAGATTTGAGTCCTCCATATTGGTGGCCATCCTCACCTCCTATCTCACAGGAGAAAGGACTCAGTAAGTGCCTTCCCTATGCTTTAAGTTCCATCCACTCCCATTTCGTCAAGGATATAGTTTCAGAAATGCTTTGACGTCTCATAGTTTCATTTTCTCACTCTTCACTATTTCCTTCTCTCCAAAATGTCCGTGAATGTATTTAATTTCACCTGTCTCGAAAACACTCTCCCTCAGTTCTCAGTACCCAGATCACACTCACACCTTCACCTCACAGCAAAGCTTCTTGTAAGGGCTGTATAGTTTTGCTCTCTCCAATCCTTTATTCAGCCATCAGAAATATGTCTAAGCCAAGCCTTGGGAATTGGAGTTGGTATATATTATAAATTTAATTCCTACTGTCTGAGAAAATGCATGCGAATATTTCCTACTCCTAAGTTCAAGATGGGGAAACTGAGATTGAGAGAGGTAAGAGGACTTTCTGAAGGCAACTGGAATCAAACCCTATGTGCTAGAATATAGATGTTGCCATCCTTTGCCAAAACTTTTAACTGGTGCACATTCATTGGGTGTTTACTCAGTCACTGTGTGTCAGGCACTGGTCATGTTCTGTGCTCACATTTTCTTGTTTAGTCAACTCCATGGATTTCTCAAATTGAAATAAAATGGTTTTTCTTAAATTGCTAATAAACTGTTGAATGTTAGGTCATGTGAATACTTTTTTTATTGATTTAAAGTGAAAAAACTTAGATTACATATATTTATAATAGAAGAATTTGAAAATACTAATGAAAGGAGAAAATAAAAATCAATTATCTTACTACTCAGTTGATTTCCATTTCATTGGAATGTATGAATGATTCTATTTTCCTTGTATGTACTTTCAAATTTCTTTCTGGTATACACATTTATCAATCTATAATTTTAAACATGGGGAAAAGTACTATCTTTTCCTCACCCATTGTATGGTTCATGGATGAAATCCTTATAGCATATGACTGCTGAACAATAAAAATCATTTAATATAAGTTTTATAAAATGACTTGGCGTCTACAGAAATGAAGACCCAAGGAAACAAGGAAATGAGTTGTACAGATGTACAGTTAGAGGGCAACAGAGTATGACCTAATGGGAATAAACTGGGTGTGAGAGCTTATTAAGACCTGTTTGTGTGGGTTCTTCTTGGCACCTCTGTGTCTTCAGAGATGAGAACATTTCTTCCATTAGGCACAAGGAGGAGCTTTTTAGGAATGAGGGTCTTACGACCTACTTCAGGAGATGGTCTGATTGGTTTTATGGCCCATTTCAGGGAAGAAGAGAGGGGGAAGTTTTGCAAGTGACCTTCTTCCTTCTGTTGTTTCTTCAAGTGCCATGACGCCATGTCTGGGTGTAGCATATTCTGAACCCCCTTTTAAATACGAGGTCTGACAATTAAGTTCACAAACTCATCCTAGAAAAAGTACTACAAACCTCACTGTTCCATATCACTACCATTATCTTTGAAATCTTCCCCTGGGCCTTCTGGTCTCTGGAGTAAGTTTTCAACTGTGGGGTATGTAGCACTTTTTCTAGGACGAGTTCATGAATATAACTGTCTGGTATATGGTGGTTTCACAGTATGGCTGTGTCATCATTTATTTAACCAATACTGTTGAATGTTTCAGTCATTTTTGAAATTTTCTGTGGCGATTTTTAAAATGTGCTGTAGTTTTCCTTAGAATAATTTGCCAAAAGTGTAATTATAAGTTAAATGTTACGCATATGTTTAAAGCGCATATTGTCCAATATCTCACAAGCATTTCTCTGGCCTATACTTAATTTGCTTGAATCACTCTTTCCTGGTCACTAGTCCACTTCCTCAAACACTATCTGTCCATCTCCTCTGCACATAATTTTTCTGTCTATACCCCTATTTAATCTTTCTGTTTCTCAGGAATGTGATTGTATTCTTCTCACTAAACATACCCTCCCTGGGATGTATCATTAAGACACATTGTTTCTGCCTCTAGCTTCCTATAGATAGCAGTTTCCTCATCATTTTTTCAGCCTTCACTAATAGTTTCCTGTCTACTTTTCAAGGCTCCAGCCTTCACCCAATTCCAAAACCAATGCCATTTGCTTTAGATTTTTAGTATTACAGACTCCAATTCTTGACATTTACTATGTATTACTGTATCGGTTATTTATTTATTATTGCCTAGCAAATGACCCATATTTCTGGAACCTTAAAACATCAAATAGTTCTGTAGATCAGCAATGCAGCTAGGCTTACTTGGGACTCTTTAAGTCATCTGAAAGCTCATCCAGTATGGGGCAGGGAGTAGATGGTCTAAGATGATGTATTAATTTTCCATTACAGCAATAACAAATTACCACAAATTTAGTGGCTTAAAAGAACATACATTTCTTGATTCTATAGTTCAGGTGTCAAGATTGGCTAAGCCAGTTTCTCTGTTTTGGATTTCATGAGGCCAAATGTCATTGTGTTGGCTGGGTGGATTTTTGGGGGGAATCTTTAGGAAGATTTTATTTCCAAGCTCATTTAAGTAGTTGACAGAGTCTAGTTCCCAGGGTTGTAGCACAGAGGTCCTTATTTCCGTGCCAGCTATCAGCTGAGGAAGGTCCGTGGCTCCTGGAGTATCTGTTTCTCCAGTCACTGCACATGGACACTACACCTCAGAGCCGCTTCACTGTGATACTTCTCAGGCTGGGACTCGCTCTGGTTCATTCTTCTGCTTTTAAGTGAGATTTCAAGTAGTCCTATAGAAGAATAACATCAGAAATCAAAATTAAAAAGTCACAGGGACACAATTGAAACTTATACTTTGCTGGCTGGTATTCCTATCTCATTTTTTTTTTATATATATAAAGGGGTTAGAAGGATTATAGTAAGAGAGTTGGTTATCAGGATTCCAAAGAATTGAAATTAGTAATGTTGGGCATCCTGGAGTCTGGATTTGGGGTGTCAGGAACGGAACCCACTTTCTGTCATTCCCACAGCCCCGTGGACTCTACAATCTATTTCCCCTTCCTCATGTCTGCTTCACTAACTCCTCCATCCCTTTCTCTCCTACCATCTTCTCACTCACTATACAATACCCACTGAAACCACCAATAACAACTATAAATTAGGACTGCAGAGCATCTTTTCCTGCCAATAATTGATTATATATCTCTGTCACTGTTCAATGTTGAAAGACTCAGATGTATTAGTGGGCTGCTAGTGGGCTGACTGGCTTTGGGCCGGATTATTTTTTAGAATTTGACACAAGTAGGTGGTGCGTGAGAAGATCATAAAGCATTTTAGGGTCTGTTATAGAAGGTTTTAGAAAATGAGTGTTTAGGAGAGGAAATAATAGACACACTTAGCATAATTATCAAAAATTATTAAAAGGAAAAGTTTTAAGATGTATTTAAATAATATATAATTCCTATTATATATTTTTGAATATATTTTTGATCACCATTACTCTGAATTGATCTCTAGTCTTTGTGTGTGCATTTTTGTGGTTATGATCATGTACATTCTCATTTTGCTTTTTTAACATTTTATTTATATATCAGAAAGGCTTCCTAGATCTTATGTGTTCTCACCACAAGAAAAAATAAAGATAACTCTATGAGGTGATGGGTATGTTAATTAGATTGAGTGTGGTGATTGGTTTCACAATGTATATGCATCAAAACATCAAGATGTGTACCTTAAATATATACATTTTTAATTTGTCAGTTATACCTCAATAAAACTTAAAAGAAGACAAATTATAAATGACCACATCATTTTAAATTATTTGAATTTATGGATCCCCTACTATTTCTAATTTAGTTTGTTTCCAACATCATAAATATTGATATGATCAACTTCTTTGTTAATAAACTTTTGGTTTGCATTTTAGATTTTTATTTTCTTGGTAGCTTTATAGAAGTATGCAGTAAATAAACAGGGAATGACTTTTGAAGCGTTTGAGCTTCCCCAAGTTCTTGCCAAGTTTCTGGAAGGATTATAGTCCTATATCATTTTACAACTTTGTTTCTGTTAATTCTTTTTGCTTGAGGTCTAGTGATGGACTAAGGAAAGATAATAGGCCTGAGAACATGAACCTTGTTGAAATTTAATTTCAGTTCCAGGAAAAGAAATCTAGGTTTGCATTTTCATCGTAACTAGACCTTCGCTTTATGAACTAGCAGCAGATCATGAAGAGTGCTGGCCCTTTCTGTGAAAGGTCAATTTGTCAAGATCATATGTTAATAATTGCTTTTGTTTGCATCAGTTATGTTTATTCTATAACCTCAATATAGCCTGAACGTAACTTGATGAGTTTTTTCAGATTAGTGACTCTGTAGATATCTTCTTATGCCATCTTATAACTTACAATGTTATTTAAAACAAATCTAAGTCTTAATGATCCTGGAGGACCTCTTCACCCTTTATACTGATATTGTGCTGTGTTATCCAGCCTAAAATAGTTATCTCATCAATGATTAGCAACATGCTCTGTGTCTTCATGCTAGATTTCCACTCTAAATATTGATACTTCATAATCTTAAAGTCTATGATTGATGGTCTTTGTAGGGGGAACCCCTCAGAAGGAGAAGCACTAGCATAGAGGTCGAAGGTTTGGCTCTGAAGTCAACAAATGTGATTTTATCTCACAGGTTTCTTTCTGTTAAAGAGTAGCCTGGAACATCTAACGTAAATTATACACTTTGTCTTTTTCCTCATCTGTGAAATAGGGCAAATGCTAGAACAAGCTAACTAACCTCCTGTTGGTGAAAGGAGTAAATGAGTTACTGCATGTCAGCAACTTTGTTTATACCCCAAATGTTAATTAATATTATTGGCACGGGGTGGGGGAGCTAATAGGGCCCTACACAAACCTTGTTCCTCTTCCCCCAACAAGGAACACAAAGGACTTGGTTAGCCCCACCCTCAAGGAAATTCAGCTCCAAAGGACCCTAACCAGCCAAAGTTCTCTGGGCAAACTGTGGAATCTGTCCACCTGCTACAGCCCCACGTGAAAGGGATCTCTAAGTGCCCCCAGGGCAGACGCCATCTTCGCCCTGCCCAGGCCGGGCCCCATCTCCTTTCATTAAACCCGGCCTAAACCTTTGTGCTCCCTTTTTCCTATCTAGGTGCCTGCCGACCCCTTTCAGTTGATTGATAGTGCTAATAAGTCACTAATATAGCCATTCATTATTTCTACCCCAAATGCACTTTATTACTTTGAGTCATCTAAGGCTTGGTTCCCTGAAACAAATACAAAATCCAGTTCTTACTTCTCCATATCTGCTTTCTTTTCTCCATCTGTGCTTTCAGATCTTCTCGTATTATTATATTAACTCTAAAGATAAAATTTCCCCTGTATGATCCAAAGTGTACAGCGGTAGTCCATCCGATGTTATTCAAACTTAGATTTCTTTTAAATCACATTATTAGTTGTAATAAAAAATGAATTTAGTAAATTTAATATAGAATTCACTCTAGCCATACTGCTTAGCAGCACATCCGCATCCATACAAATGACAACATAGTACAAAATTTGGTAAAGACAAAGCCACCGTGTATCTGCTCACTCAGTTAAAATCCATTCGTTGTTTTCATAAGTGCATATGCAGAAAGAAAAGCCGTGGCCGACATGCGGGCGCTGGCTTGGTGCTTTCAACCAGGTTTGGGGGTTCCTATGCACTGAGGGGACATTCCCAGCCAGGTCTCCTTGTTTTTCGGTTAAATGTGGAACAATTTCACAGAACACAAACAGCAGACAGGGCTTCTTTGACCGTAATGCAGCAAAACAAAAGCAGGCCTGTGCTGCAATCATGTCTAAAGAACACAGACTATAAAGGGCGGAGGAGCTGAGGATTGAAGACCTTTCCCTCTCACAGCTAACAGGACTGTTGCTTCTCCACCCATTTTAGCTGTAGCCTCATTCTAGTCTGTTGTTTCTATAGATGAAACTTACTGAGATAGCCAATGTTAAGATTGTGCCGGTGATCCAAAAGAACCCGGTTCAGGCCATCCCTGCGTGATTCTCCCCCAGATCACATGAGCAAAGTCCTTTCTAACACCCCGTCACTTAAATGTCCCCCCATTTCTCCGCAGTGTATCCTTCCTCACCGCCACAAGGAATAAACCCAACGTGTCCAACTGTAAATGCCTTCGAGGTGGTCTCTGGCTGACAGTCATTGATGGTACTTGAGATTTGGTGACCTGCTCATACTTCCCTTCCGTTTGCCTAACATCAGTTATCCTGCACTTTGTTAAATAGCGAGGCTACTTTTTAAAATACTATAGTTGGTCCTTTAAAATTATAATTTCAAAAGTTGTGTAGAGCTTCTCTAGCGTAAAGAACTTTTCAAAAAGTGATTGCCACTCTTGTTCTTTTCTTTTTAATAACGGACTTAAAATATTGTGTTTACCAAACCAGTGCCTTTGGTTACCATTTAATTTACTTAAGATAAGTTCATTTAAGAGATCATTAGAGCCGCATTCTGAATTGAAATGCCCCATTTAATAGCACGCTGAGATAGTTGATGGTTTGTGATTTCAGAATACAATGTGAAAACTTTCTAATGCTGTATTTTTAAGTGGGATAAAATAAGATATAGTTACACTAATTTCCATATTGAGCTGCTGCCGAGAATTGTTTAATCACAAGTTCCAGGGACAGTAATATTTAACAAGATAAGCATTTAAGTAAATGGAGCTTTTTAGTACTTTGCTATCAACCGCAAGTTCACTTTAATAGGGAAAACTTTCTCATGAATTCTTTTTCACTATCTTAGGTACCTTAGTTACACTAGTTTTGGCATTTTCGTTTCCAAATTGTTATATCACAATGTCAGGAAATGGGATAATAAATAATACTCCTATTGTATATGCTGCAAATAAAATGTTTGATCTATCAAAGATCACTTTATGCCTATCTTCTACTTTATCATAAAATTTATATGCAATATCGATATGAGTTTTCATGTTGAATTATCTAAGAATTAATAATCTAGATAGGCATATAACACTATGTTCAATGGAAGTGGAGACATTTTATAGAAAGTTAAATTGATATTCCAGTCAACTAACTCTTGTTAGTGAATTACCATGGATCACCAATATTAGGAGAAATAAAAGAAACAAGGACCTACTCTTTTTTTAAGATACTTTTAAAAAGATGGTTATTCTTAGTTAACTGGAATTTCAATATGGGGGAAAGAATGGACAATAATAATTTGCAGGCTCTGCTGGGCTCAAGCGGCTAAGGCGCCAGCCACATACACCTAAGGTGGCGGGTTGGAATCCAGCCTGGGCCCGCCAAACAACAATGATGGCTGCAACCAAAAAATAGTGCCACGTGGTGGTGGGCGCCTGTGGTCCCAGCTACTTGGGAGGCTGAGACAGGAGACTCGCTTGAGCCCAGGAGTTGGAGGCTGCTGTGAGCTGTGATGCTACAGCACTCTACCCAGGGGGACAGCTTGAGGCTCTGTCTCAATATAATAATAATAATAATGATAATTTGCAAACACAAGTGAGCTCTTACTATGAATCAGAAATTGTTAAAAGTGTTACATGATAATCACAAAAATCCTCTGAGGAAAAGTGACTCTGAACGTGTCCTGCTGAGTGCCAGCCCAACCACACCGTCCTCTTCTTTCTCAGCTGATAAACATGGTCGTGTGACTGAGTTCCAGCTAGACGAATTGAAGAGGCTGCAGTAACTCCATTTTAGAACTCAGGCCCATTGAAGAGGTTAATGTAACTCCATTTGGGAATGAAAAGGTTAATGTAACTCCATCTTGGAACTAACTCCCCACTCCCCTCCTGGGCAAGGTCGCCCAGGTGGAATCAGTCTATCAGAAGGACACTGGCTCCCTCCTCTGCACTTCCAGGAAGTTTGGAAATCTTTTTTTTTTTTTGAGACAGAATTTCACTTTGTGGCCCTCGGTAGAGTGCCCTGGCACACAGCAACCTCCAGCTTTTGGGCTTAGGCAATTCTCTTGCCTCAGCCTCACAAGTAACTGGGACTACAGGCACCTGCCACAACGCCCAGCTATTTTTTTGTTGCACTTTGGCCAGGGTTGGGTTTGAACCCGCCACCCTTGGTATATGGGGCCAGCACCCTACTCACTGAACCACAGGTGCTGCCTGAAGTTTGGGAATCTTAAGAATGTTTCTGTGAAGTATGCAAAGAAAGAATGAGAGAGCTGTGAATAGTGAAGGTGGTAATAGCAGGGATGTGGCAGATGTGTTTATGAAATCAGAGAAGCAATGTAGTAAATTAAGGTCCTGAGTTTTATCAAACTGAAAATATCTATTTTTGCCAAGTATTAACATATCTAAAATTAGGATGCATCTTACAATAATTATCAACTAAGTGTCAGTTGTGTTACAGGAGTCAATGCCTGTACATGTGCAAATCTGGCATAGCCATTTGTATTTTACTCTGGTCATTAAGTTATGTATGTTGGAACTACAACCATTGGTACTACATGCTAAGTGATACACCTGAAGCAGGAGAAATTGCTAAATACACTGAAATCGATTAAACAAATTTTAAAGCAAAGAGAGGCTGGAATGACCAAATTTATGCATCATGTAAAATAATTGTTAGACATATACCACAATTGGTTAATCCATTCATGGGTCGATGGGCACTTGGGCTGCTTCCATGATTTGGCGATTGTGAATTGGTCTGCCATAAACATTCTGGTGCTTATGCAGCCATAAAAAAAGATGGAGACTCTACCTCTTTCATGTTTATATGGATGGAGCTGGAACATATTCTTCTCAGCAAAGTATCTCAAGTTTGGAAGAAAAAGTATCCAATGTACTCAGTACCATAATGAAACCACTATCTAACCACTCTCACTTTCATACAAATGATAAAACACAACTGTAGCCCAGAATGTAAGAGGGAAGAGGAGATTGAGGGGAGGGGAGGAGGGAGACTGGCTGGAGGGAGGGTAATTGGTGGGACCTCACCTACCGTATGTGCCTCACCATTTGTTAAATCCATTAAGAGTATAAATGTCTTAATACAACAATTAAGTCAGAGAGGTGAAGGCTACATTAACCAGTTGGATGTAAGCATTCAAAATTGTATACAAAATCATCACATTGTACTCCATCAATGCATTAATGTCCACAGTTGTAATTTAATAAAAAAATAAATTGTTAGAGTATTGAAACATCATTTGTTAAAAAACATTCTGTTGTCTTTGAACAGAAGTTGCTAAAATTTCAGTCAAAATGTAATTGAATTAAGAATAAAATAAAAGTATGATCTTATTCAAATAGAAATACAACAGTTCCACGACTTTCAGAATAAGGATCAACAACTTGAAGGAAAAGTCTTGAAGACCATGGCCCAGCACCCCATTCAGAAATGCTGTTCTACCAGTGATTTTGATGGCACAGAGAGCAGTATATGTTAAAAAACATTAGGGTCAAATTCTAACAAAGTTTTTAATAGGTGAACTAATTTCTGTTACTAAAATTAGTCTCAGGTGCTAGATATTAAAAATATATCTGAACAAATACAACATCTGTTGTGAGCTCTTGTTCCCCCCCGGTTCCCCCTCCCTTCTCCCATTCCCCCAGCCTATGGGCAACCTCCTGCCCTGTCCCATTCCCTGACTCCTCCCAGCCCATTCCCATGCTCTCCAGAATTCAAAGAGGCACAGAAAGTCCCAAGTTTCACAAAACCCCCAAGTTCTCAGTAGATGAACAATGGTGGAAAATTCACCAAGGCTTGATTAATTACTGTTGTATAAGCATAACCAGTGTGATTTAAGACGTATCGATTGATCAATTATTGTTATATCATCATAACCATTGTGATATGAGACGTATCCATTGACAACTAAGCTGTAACCCTGCCAATGGCAACGTTCTTCACCCCCACCCCCACCACTTAAGCTATGCAGAGAAAAAAGGTATAAAAGACAAAACCCCCCTGCACTTTGGGGCCGCTTGTCTCAGAACAATGGCCCCCTGTGCAGGTGTGAATAAATCACCAATTGATAGTATCTGTCTGGGTCCAAGTTTATTTTTTCATAACTCCAAGGTTATTTCACATCATATGTTCAAAAAAATTATAAGGAAAAAAGCAAAAGGTAGTTGGTCATCATGTAATCAAGAGCTTCTCAGATTAGATCAAATATTATGACATTATAATTTCTACAATCTAATAGCATAGTATTTTCAGGCATGTTTTTAAAAATCGTTAAGTCCAAGCCTAAGGATATGTAATATAAAATACCTATATATTGGTTGATCTTTTATTGCCCATGTAATGTTACAAAAGAAATAGGATATCCCTCATTGAATCCACTTTCCCTACTTATCTAATAGAAAGGAAGAATTACTTCATTATCGTAATCACAGCTCATAATGATTAAGTATTTAGTAATTTAGCACTGTACTGAGTACTTTACATGGGTTGCCCTATTTATCAGTGGTAAGTCTGAGTAAGATGTCATTGTGCTATGCAGATGAGAAACTCAGGCTGAGAGAATTATGCGCTGAGTCACATTTTTTGTAGGTAGTCAATCTAGGTTTTGAATTCAGGCAACCTGACTCCAGAGTCTGTGCTCTTCACGACTATCCCATTCAGAGAGGTTGCATTGTGTTGGGATCAAAACACATATGATTGGTTGGAGAAAAATTCCACTGGGCCACTAAAAAGTGTGTGACTTTAGAGAACTGACCCTTCCTCTCTCAATTGTCTCCTCTACGCAAGGGTACTGAAAATGGTAATAATATTTTCTCATGAAGATGATAAAAGAATTACATTATATATATGATATGTCTATTTAAAGCATGTAGGACAGTGTCTGGTTGTTAGCATTATCTAAATGTTAGCTATTGTTATATAAGCTCCTTGTATTATAATTGGCCAGAATGGGGATTATCTTCCCTGAAAGAAACAACCTGGGTATTATAGAAAAATCAATTACATTTTTGGGCAGCACTTGTGCCTCAAAGGAGTAGGGCGCCAGCCCTATATGCCCAAGGTGGCAGGTTCAAAGCTAGCCCTGGCCAAAATCTGAAAAAAAAAAATCAATTACATTTTTTAAATTCCCTGCTGCCTGCATTTATTTTTACTAGAACAGCTAATAAAATGGCTCTGTTCCAACTGGTCTGTTTAATTGGACAATTAAAATTAAAGATCAGCATCTCCTTTAACGAGTTTTTCTATAACCACATTAACCCTACTCTTTAAATTGGCGTTCAGTGGACTTTTCCTCACTGATGGCAGCAAATTCAAATCTAAAGTCATTGTTATGTCCCCTTCTTGTGGAACTAGATATGGATACACTAAAATTCACTTTCAATTGTTAAAGAACTAGTTTTAAGGGGAAGAAAGCCAAGAAAATTTATAAAACTTGAAGAATCACAAGACAAATTATACAGTTGTAGAGATTTTTTGTCGGAATATATTTAATGTTGGATTCTTGTTCTAAGAGCTATCTTTCTGAAATAAACTCTTCTTAATAGGAATTATTTGTTCTGGTTCTAAGAATTGCCTAATACAGCACAAAGGAAAAATTACATAGTGAAACAGATTTACATTTTAATACCGGTTCTGCTCATTAACAGTTGAATGACACTGAGCAAATTATTTGACTTTTCTGCATTTCAATTTCTTTTTTTCTTTTTCTTCATTGTTGGGGATTCATTGAGGGTACAAGAAACCCATTTACACTAATTGCATTTGTTAGGTAAAGTCCCTCCTACAATCATGTCTTGCCCCCAAAAGGTGTGGCACACACCAAGACCCCACCCTCTCCCTCCTTCCCTCTCTCTGCTATTCCCTTCTCCACCCCGCCCTCCTTCTTTCTCTCTCTGCTCTCCCCTTCCCCCACCCCCACCATGTCATTAATTGTCATTAATTGTCCTCATATCAAAATTGAGTACATAGGATTCATGCTTCTCCATTCTTCTGATGCTTTACTAAGAATAATGTGTTCCACTTCCATCCAGGTCAATACAAAGGCTGTAAAGTCTCCATTTTTTTTTTTTTTAATGGCTGAATTGTCTTCCGTGGTGTATGTATACCACAGCTTGTTAATCCATTCCTGGGTTGGTGGGCATTTAGGCTATTTACACATTTTGGTGATTGCAAATTGAGCTACAATAAAGGACATGTCTATTTTTTGGGCCAATTATGAGGAATGAGTTTTTTTTATAGTTGTTAACTCTACTGTTCTCCAGTCTATACCCATCTTCTGTCCCAGCCTTTTCCAAAAAGTATAGCCACTGCTAGGATGCAGAGGGCACCAGGAAAATATTTTTGGTGGAACTCACCACTAAGATAAATAATTTAATTTACCTGAATTTTCAAGACTCATAAAGTATGATGATGGCAATTTATTGATGAAGATTTAGGTTAGTGGATGGAGAAGATTCATGTACATATTTGTTTTTGCCAATCCTTATAAATGAAAACTATTCATCATGTTTAGGCAGTATTTCTTTCCTTTTAGATTTAGGAACCATTTTTTTTAGTTCTTGTCAGAAATGTAATACCCAGGTAAGTTTATATCTGTCATCACAAGAAAAAGGCAGCAAAACTTATTCACAATGCTCTGGGTATTTGTATTAAAACAATGCAGATTCTTGCCTCTGAATTTCTAATACCATTAATTTATTGTTGGTTAGTCATTAATTGTGATCATGTGTCATCCATCATGCAGCTGTGAATACTGTGTTAAGTTCTTCATAGTATTTCACTGGTAATAACCCTCGTGCAAGTCTCACGGCATGCAGGAAAGTTAATGATAATGTATTTTCTAGTCTTGTTGAATTTACCATTTGGAATTTTATAGCATAAACATAGAACAAATCACTTTTTATCCTGTCTTCTCTTGAACTCTTTGGCTATAATGACTGCATTCTTAAAATGTTCTCTCTGTCAATACAGACTACATTGCAGCCTATATGTGCTGTTAAGATTGGTGAGGAGGGTGGTGCCTGTGGCTCAAAGAGTAGGGCACCAGCCCCATATGCCGGAGGTGGAGGGTTCAAACCCAGCCTTGGCCAAAAACTTCAAAAAAAAAAAAAAAAAAAAAAAAAGATTGGTGAGGAAAGGTGAGGGCCTGTGGGTAATATGAGAAAATTGTTCCCATTTGCGTAATGATTGTTCCTTACCTGACAAGGCTTAAACTTTACCTAGAAGAATATGTATGAGTACGTGGATTAAAGACAAAGAGAACATTGATTGGAAGAGTCTGTTAGCATCACAGAGATGTAGTTTCAAAAGCCCTTGAATGAAATAGAGTCTGAAGACAGGGTGAAGTGATGCTCTGGGTACCAGTGGCAGTGACGAATGTTGGCTGCTATTCCCATCCTCCTTAGGTGGTGTTGACCAAAGTTGACACTATGATTAGAACATGTACAAATGATTGCCCATTCACAGGGCCACACACAGTGTTCAAGACGATTGTTTAGTGAGAGATTAATAGTAGCCCACAGCATTGAACTTGGCCTGTATTTGACATGAGTGAGTCATCAAAAATTATCATATAAGCACAATTCTGAGGCCCATCTCACAATATACTGTTTAAAAATATACTGTTCAGTCAGTAGAAATGATCGATTTGCTAAGTGACTTCCAGAAACTGGGACTCAGTAGTAGTTGCTGTAAGTTCCAGGCTATTCATGCCATCTAATCAAGATGCAGGATGGAGGTTTAGATAGGAGTCCAAAGTGGAGAAACAAAGACCAAGGTTCACAGGGGGCCTGATCTAGATTTAGGATGCCTGGACAGCCCTGGCTAGTTTCAGGAGCTAGAAGAAAAAAGATAAGAATAAGAAAATAAGTCAAATCCTGGTTGATGATTTTAGAGCCCTCTTATAGTCTATGAAAGCACCAGCAGCCACCCCACTTGCAACAAACACCACTAATGCTAATGAAATATTCATCCAAAATGATAGTAAGACTAGGTATCCGTGGCAAACATATCCCTCTCTGTACAGCTCATGGGCGAGATGATCCAATTTCTGTCAATGGGCATTGGGACTTTTTTTAGGTTTTGAATATTATGAAAAATGGTGGCAAGAACATTATTTTTTGTATCCCTATGACCAAAAACATGCTTTGTGATATATATAAGAGTATAATTATGGGCTTTTCTCTAACTGTAAGATAAGATCTGAATATATTTAAGGTAGACTAGGTTAAGCTATGATATGCAAAATCATTGAACACAAAGCCTAATTCATAATATAGTTGTCTCTAGGGTGAGGGTTTGTCTGAAGCACTTAGTCTCAAGGTTAAAACAGCTTCGTGCTGCTGGAAGAAACTTAATGTGATCATAATATTTGATCTTTTAAGATATGTTACAGGATTCATTTTGGATATGTTTTGCTTCCAATTTTGGACATGTGTGTTTATGAGTGTTATAAACCAGTTTAATTTCTTGCACTGTCCTGGTCATGTTTCATTGTCAAGGTTTTGCTAGCTTCATAGAGGAAATTGAGAGTGCTTTCTCTTTTCTTCTTTTCTCTCCAGTGGTTCTCAACCTGTGGGACACCACCCCTTTATAACCGTGAAAATGCATTGCGGCATTAGGAAGGTTGAGAAACACTGCTAGACCTAAAATAGTATTTGTGGAAGATGATAATTATTTTTTTCTTGAATGGTTGGTAGAACATGTTATCCTAATAATATGAACTTCAAGTTTTTATATTAGAAGATTTAGCTGTTATCTAATTTCTTAAATGGTTGTAGAGCTTTTCTATTTTCTATTTCTTTTTGAGACAGATTCAGATTATATGTTTTTCTTACTAATTTTATCCATTTTTTACCTATGTTCTCTAATTTTTTGACATAAATCCATATTTGTATACCTTTTCTTACAATTTTAACACTAGAACACTAGTGGTAAACACTACTAGTGGTTTAACACTACTAGTGGTTAAACTAGTGGTTTAACCCTATTAGTATATGTAGTTATATCCTCACATCATTTCTAATTCTATTTATTTGGGCCTTCTCTTTTTTCACTTGGTCAATTCGATAAGAATTTTATTGATTCTATTATTTTTTTCTACATTGTTCCTCTATTTCGTTGTTCCATTAATTTTTGATTTTATATTTATTACTTCCTTTTAATTTTAGGTATAATTTTCCATTTTATTTCTCTAAATAGCCATGGTTATTGATTTTCAGTCTTTCTTGTATGCACATTGAGGCTGTAACTGATTTTCTGTGCATGACTTTGACTGTATATTTAATTTTAATATAGTAATTTTAATTAATTCAACTTTTTTTATTTTAACAGATTCCTACTTTGTCTTATGAAGCAATGTGAAGTATTTTTCTTGATTCGTAAACATATAAGGACTTTCCAGTTATTTTGAGGTTATTTATTTCCAACTTAATTCTACTGTGATCAGATGTCATGTTATCAATATTTCCAGATTTTTTGAAATTTTCTTTATGGGTCAGTTATATTTCATGAATGTGTGAAAAAAATCTTCCACTCTGATGGCAAATTTGATATTTTTTCATATAATTCTATTAAAAGTAATTTGATTTATTTGGAGGCCATGTTGTCAGATGCATAAACATTTAGAAATATGTAATCCTGGTGAATTAAAATTTTTGTTACTATTTAGCTACCCATTTTAGCATCATGGAGCTATCTATTTTTTTTACCTTAAAGGCAATGTTTTATTTGTAATTGCTACAGCTACATATTACTTTGGCTAATATTTGCCTGATTTGTTTTCCAAATTGATTTTCAATCTTTCAGTGTCTCCTGCTGATTTTGGTCAAATACAGTAATAATTAATAAACTAAGCATTTTGGTTCTATATTTTCACATTTTCCCTTTGATGGCCCATAAATAAATAAGTAAATAAGAAAGAAATTCCAAGAGTGGAAAACAAGATTTTTTTTTTTTTGATAATTAAATGGAGCTATTTTCAAGACCACTACATAACAGACACACATGAGGTGATATGATTAGTTCATCAGTCAATCATAATTCATAATATCCCAATTTAACTTAGGTTAAAAACAGACAATAATGCTTATGGAAGGCCCTGTTGTAGCTTTCTCACCAGATCAGCTGTATCAGATGAGGTTTTTGATAGAATTTCTGCAGTGTAAACCCACGAACATCAGGTAGTGAATGAAAATTTCAGAGGGCCGTTTAATATTAAAACTCCTCTTTTCCTAGATGTTATAGGATTTTGTGGTAGTTTCTCAGTCTCAGAAATGACTTATGGAAACACTACGTGCTGCATAAGCAAGTCCTCTTGTCTTCCAGTCCTGCACAGAGTTTGAGATTTCTGTCTCATACTTCATATTCTGCACCACATGAAATAGAAGACAAAACAGAAGTTTGAGACCATCATCATGGTGATGGGAACATTATGTTTAATTTGTCTCTAGTCTTTTACAACTACATTCCTGTACCTACACCTGGTATCCTCTGCACAGGCCTCTGTCCTTAACTTTGTCCTACAGGGGAAGAAGACTAGTCTCAACTCCGGGATATATTAAAGATGTGCCATTACACAGCTTACCTCAATGGGTACCTGAAAGTGTAAACATAGATATTAAAAGAAAATGGTGCACTTCTAGGGATGCAATGCCTCACAACAGTGCAGCCAGAATCCACTAACAGGTGTAGACATAGATTGACAGACATATTTTTTCTAATGGCACTCTTCTAGTCACTCTTGGAATTGTGTGCCATTCATTTGTTAGTTTCATTCTAGAATATTCCATAACAGAGCACATGATTGCTAATATTATAATTTAGTGTATTGAAATAAATATCTGGAGAGTTTTATATGACTACTTAAAATCTTAAAATAAGAGGGTTACCCTATACAAATATGTTGTTTTAGGACTAATTTTTCTAAGCCTGATTTTGGAATAGCATTGAGTAGCATTATTCTGCATTCTGAAGTCTGTAGGAAAGATCCCTGTATTGAGAACCAAATGATGATCTAGTCTTTTTAGGTAGAAAGGGAGGTCAAATCATTGTAGGAAGAATGTATATCTAAAAAACCATCACCAAGTCCACTTCTGCGTGTGTAAGAGCTCTTTCAATGAGCTTTTATAGTTATCAACATTTTGTTAATGTGAAATCTGTAAGATAAAACCTTTTAAATCAACTTTTTCAGTTAGATTTTTCTTCATGACAAATTACCCCACAAGATAGCAGATTAAAACAATGACTTATTTTGCTTAGGATCCTGGGCTGGCCTCAGCTGGGTAGTGCTTCTGGTCTGGGTCAGGTGAGGTTAATTTTGACGAAGCTCACACAGTGCCTGTGATAAGTTGGTGGATTGTCTAGGGCTAGCTCATTTACAATGGTGCCAGCCAAGAAAACAGGGATTACTGGAGCCTCTCACATCGTCTCTTAATCCTCCACCACTATAGCCAGAGTTCCTTCATGTAATAGCATTGGAATTTCAAGGGCAGGAGAAGTTATAGAGCTTCTTGAAGCCTGTTTTTGGAAATTGGTCAACAGTAATTCTGGCCTGTTCTTCTGGACAAACTAAGTCACTAGCCATGCCCAGATTTAAGAAATGGAGAGATGCCGCACTTTTGGAAGGAAGGAATTGCAAAGAACTATGGCCATTTGTGCAATCTACCTTACCAAGCAATGTGTGCAAAGAACTTAAATCAGGTATGTTGCCTCTTATGTCTAAACTTTGTTAATAATAATGGAAAAATTTACTCAACTTTTCAATGTTTTATTCAAAAATGTTACCACATATAGTTGGAAATAAATTATCCTACCTTAAATAGCTTATCCTGAATTTTCATAAAATTTTAAATAGCTTATCCTGGATATTCATAATTCTTTCAGTCTTTGTCTGAGGAAATAGAATATAAAAATAATCATTACAGGAAATTTTAAAGTTTCTTAGTGGTACTCATAAATAGCATAGACATCAGGACATTGGCTGAGATCAGGCTTTGGGATTTTTATGTATTCTATTCATCCTTTTCATGTTTATTCTTATAAAATTTAATTTTTCTATAAATTGAAATTGATAAGAACGTTTGACAACATAAGTTTTTTAAATGTTGAATTAAAAATAAAGATTTTACAGAACTCTTGAGTGTTGAACCTAAGTAGAATTTTATATGAACCAGGAAATAAATGGCAATTCTTACAAGCTTGAACTAAACATGGATTAATCCTCTAGGATTTTTGACAAAACTGTAAGCTTAATATAGACTTGAGAAATTAAAGTCTATTCATAGCTGTAGCTTCATCATCCTCTTTTTATAATTCTTCACCTCTTATAAACACTACATTGGATGCTTAAAAAAAAAATGCTCTAAAGAATGACAGCCTCCAGAAAAATGTGTTGACTTCTAAGGTATAATAAATACTGTATGTTTTATAGAACTTTGCATGTTATTAAAAAGCTTATAATTAGCATATTTATATTTTACTGACAATGAAAAATTCAAATGTATATTAATTTGAAGCCATTAAATACATTTCTTATTTTTAAGTTTTATGAGCACCAATAGTGTACAAAAAGCAATTGTAATCCATTATTTGCTACTAATTATTGAGCTCTTGAAGAATGAAATTAAATGAAGGAGGATATTGAGAGATGTCTAATTCCACATCCAAGTTTAAAGGGATCCACCTAGGAAAACATGGATTCTGAAACCTAAGTTGGAGAAAAATAATGTCTAGTTCAGAAAACATTCAGTTAACATTATATAATTTTTAGAGAGATTAAAGAGACACATATGAATAGATATGAAAACTGAGCCTTAGACCCATTCAAGGTCACAAAACTAGCAAGTTGTGGATTGGAAGTCAAATGTTACAGCTTTATGGTTAGGGCTTTTTCTTTAATGCCAAACTTTTGAAGGTGAAAGATGAATAAGCTTCCATGTCCTCGTGTCTCCTTTTAGAAGATTTATCCCATTTTCCCATTTTATTGTTATCTGAACCTTGACAAAACAACTTAAACATTATTTCTGAATTATTTCTAATAATTAATGTCAAATATCTGGGGCCTCTTTTCTTGAATACTAATATACCTGTTGGGTCGTAATACAAAAGATGAGTCCATGCCACTCTCTCTTTCTGCCATCTATATGCCCACAAATACACACAGCCCACACGCCCTGGAAGTGTTAAGGATGCTTTTCCCGTTCTCATCTTTGTTAGCGTCCATGGCTACCTTAGCCATAGATTTTGAGTTCATTTTAGAGGTTTGTCCCCATTTGATTGCCTCAGCAGAAAATCTTATTAATTCTGACCCTTAATAACGCTTAAATTAAATCTTTCTAAACAGCTGTCACCTCATTTCAGGCCTCCTAAAAATGCCCTAGCAGGCTACTTTTGTCTTCTGCCTTGCAACAGCTCCCTAGCTCACTTTGATAATCTGGGCCTCACATTCTCCCACAGAATCTTCAGCTGCAGCCACATGGACCATTTGCTCTTTTTCCGATAAACGATGCTCTCTCGTGCCTCCATGCTTTTGCTTATTTTATTTCCTTCTCTTCATAAAAGCTCATCCTTTATAGCTTAAATCAGGCATCCTCAAACTACGGCCCATGGGCCATATGCAGCCCGCCTAGGACATTTATCCGGCCCACCGGGTGTTTTGCTGCTGCTGCCTGTCCTGCTTAGCAGCCAACTCCTCCCCGGGCCTGCAGTCCGGCCCTCCAGTGGTCTGAGGGACAGTGAACTGGCCCCCTGTTTAAAAAGTATGAGGACCCCTGGCTTAAATCTTATGTTCTAAAAACTGAACTGGCCCCCTGTTTAAAAAGTATGAGGACCCCTGGCTTAAATCTTATGTTCCAAAAATGGGTCTTTAAGGAAGAATATCCCTTATACAGTAGCTGTCCTTATGGGAACATTATGTCAAATCAAATTTTATGACAAGCCCTGAAAATTTCTATAAGTACAAGAAACAACTATTCCTTGCAAGTTAAGGATTGAAGAAAAGCAAGCTGGATAAAAGACATAGGATATGCTTCATTACACTGTGGAAAAATCTATTTTAGATGCTTTAGTATGTTGGATCATACAGATGCCAGGCAAACCTCACTGTTGTCAGATCACCCAATCGCCATCAATCTCTCTCCTTCCAGGATACTTGCACTGGAAGAGCAGATGTATTTACTCCATGGGCTATTCATTCAAAAGAACTTTGAAAAATGATGTATCATGTATATTCTAGTTGACTTTATATTTATAATAAAAATTTAGATGTTTTATAATAACTCTAAAGTTTAATAAGTTGTAAAGAAAATAATTGATATTTTACATAACAAACATTTCCTTTAAAAAAATTATACTTTTACTTCTATACAATGGAACTGAAATGTCTTAGTAGTTTAATACCTACTATACTGGTTGATCAGGCTTTCCTGGAAATTATTTATTTATTTATTTATCTATTTAGGGATAGAGTCTCATTTTGTCACCCTTGGTACAGTGCTGTGACATCACAGCTCACAGCAACCTCCAGCTCTTGGGCTTAGGCAATTCTCTTGCCTCAGCCTCCCAAGTAGCTGAGACTACAGGTGCCCACCACAACGCCCAGCTATTTTTTGTTGCAGTTTGGCCAGGGCTGGGTTTGAACCTGCCACCCTCGGTATATGGGCTGGTGTCCTACTCACTGAGCCATAGGCGCACCCTCCTGAGAATTCTTTTCCAGAAATAACCTGGGTTCTTTCCTGTGGCAACTCTAAGAAACTAATCTAGATTTTGATAAGGAGAGTAGGGTGCTACAGGAGCAAATCCCTAAAACTGTGGAAGTAGCTTTGGAATTGTGTACCAGGTAGAGGCTGAAAGAGTTTTGAGGCACCTGAAAGAAAAATCCTGGAATGTTTTGAAATTTTGTTGAAAGAAATATGAATGCTAAAGATTTTAGCGAAAGCTCAAATGGAAATAAAGAACACAGTATTAGACTCTGGAAGAAAGGCAAAGGCACTTTCACTACAAAGTGGCAGAAAACTCAGCTGAATTGTGTTCTCCTTCTCTGTGGAAAGTTAACTTGAAAATGATGAACTTGAATATTCAGTTGAGGTGATTTGCAAGAAGGTATGGAAATTGTGACCTGGCTTCTCTTGGCTGCTTATAATAAATGTGTGCAGAAGAGATAAACTGAGAACGGAATTATTAAGCAGCAGGAGCCAGAACTTGATGAGTCATAAAATTCTCAGCCAATCCATATGGCAAAGATGCTAACGCAGGCTCTGGGGAGAGCAACACAGATACGGATGAACAGTCTTTAGCTGAAACATTTGAGTAGGTGACGTATAGATCCTATCAATTATCTCAGCAGAGACCAGGAATATTCAATATCCCATTCCATTTTGGATGCTATAGAAAAGCTTATGAACTTGGTAGCTTATAAACGCAGAAAAATATTTTTCACAGTTCCGGAGGCTGGGAAGTCTACCATCCAGCACTGGTAGATTTGACAACTGGTGGGTAACGGCTTTCTGGCTTTCTTTTTCATAGATGGCACCTTCTTTCTGTGGCTTCACATGATGGAAAAGTGAAGTTCTCTCTGGAGCCTCTTTTATTTGTGCACTAATCCCAGTCTAATCTCATTCCAATGACTTCAACTCCTAAGACAACTACCTTGGAGGTTAGAATTTCAACATTTGGGGTGACATAAACATTCAGATCATGGTATCCAAGAAGAAACTCTTATAAGCTCGGTGTCTAAAGGTCTGAATTCCCTTGACATCCATGGAAGACCAACAAGATTTTTGAAAATTTCTACCAACAGAATCACTGTAATACTAGACTGAAGGGGGCAGAAATAGGTATAAATGGGGAAGGCTGTCAGACTTCTGGCATTCTACAAGCAGGAAAGGAATGGGCTTCCCAGAGGCCAGGGAGGTTGAAAGAGTAAGGCTGCCACACTCCTTGGATACAAAGGGAAAACCAAGCAAAGAAAATTATTCTCATATCTTAGAACCTAATGGAACTTTTCCTTCTGTGTTGTAAACTAGCTTTAGACTAGTGGCGTCTTTATTCTTCCTTGTGATAGTCATACCTACCCTATCCCTCTCCTACTCTTGTATTTGGGAAGGTGACACATTCTCCAGTTCTTAGGTCCACAGATGGAGAAAAATCTCACCTCAGGATAGATAAATTAAGAGGAGGTTATAATTAGCATAGGAACTAAATTCCATGACTGGTGTTTCTATAGTAAGGCCAGGTGAGGACATACAAGCAGAACAGCATGGAACAGTGAAGGTGGAGAGTGGAAAGATGCAGCCACGAGCCAAGGAATGCCCAATATTGCCGGCAACTATCAGAAACTAGAAGGAAACCAGGAAGGATTCTTTTCTAGATCCTTCAGGGGGAGCACGGCACTTTGACACCTTGATTTCAGATTTCTAGACTTCAGAACTATGAAAGGATTAATTTCTGGGTTTTTTTTTTTTTTTAAGTCATGCAGTTTGTAATGCTTAGCTATAGTAACCTCAGTAAACTATAACACCCACGACTGTGACTATGTCAGACCTCTTCGGGGCAGGGCACAATTGTAAGAGTGACTTTACCTAACAAATGCAATCAACATAACCTAATTGTCTGTACCCTCGATGAATCCCAAACAGTAAAAAAAAAAAAAAATTAAAAATAAATACACAAATAATACAGTCATAATTTTCTCATTGAATATGTTTGGATTCCACTTATTACTAAATTTGTTATAATACAGTGTGTTTTTATTCCTAAAAGTCTTTTTTTTTTTGAGACCCAATGTCACTATGTCTCCCTTGGTAGAGTGCCATGGTGTCACAGCTCACAGCAACCTCAATCTTGGGCTTAAGTGATTCTCTTGCCTCAGCCTCTAGAGGAGCTTGGACTATAGGCACCTGCCACAGTGCCTGGCTATTTTTTGATGCAGTTGTCATTGTTTAGCTGGCCTAGGCTGAGCTTGAACCCATCAGCCTTGGTGTATGTGGCTGGTGCCATACTCACTGAGCTCTGGGTGCTGAGCCTCCTAAAAGTCTTTATTGATCACATTACCCTTACTCTTTTAAAGGAAACAAAAGCTTGTATCAGACTAAAAATTTATTTTTTAAAATTTTTCTTTCACAACGAGTGTTCAGGCTAAAATTAATATTGAGACACAATTGGCCTTCCATAGATGTGGTCTCCTCATCTGCAGATTCAACCTACTATGGATCCCAAATTCAAGAGTCATGGGATATGGAACCCATGGATATGGAGGCTGACTTTTAGCAGACTTGGGGGGTCAACTGTGAGACTTGACCCTCCAACAATTTTGATATCTGTAGGTGTCTTAGAACCAATCCCCCACAATACCAAGGAATATTACCAGTACACATTAGCCAAAAAATGTAAATATATGATAGAAAATATGGAAATTTATAAGAAGTAAGCATTTTGTTGGACAAACAACTCTTAATATGCTTAATAGATAATGAAAATTCCTTTTATTTATTTATTTTTTTTTGCAGTTTTTGGCTGGGGCTGGGTTTGAACCTGCCACCTCTGGCATATGGGGCTGGCGCCTTACTCCTCTGAGCCACAGATGCCACCCGATTCCATTTTTTTTAAACAGTGAGAGACTTAGTCTGTTAGGGCTGCTATAACAAAACTACCATACATTAAGTGCTTATAAGCAAGAAACATTTACTTTTCATAGTTCTAGAGGCTAGGAAGTACAACATCAAGGCACTACTAGTTTGAGTGACTGGTGAAAGCCTTCTCTTCATGGATGGTGACGTACATGGGAGAAGGGCCCAGTAGCTCTGCTATCTGTAAGGCATTGGCTTGGATAGTTCTACCTTGTGGCTATTGTGAGTAATGGTGTCATAAACACAACATGCAAATATCTTGAAGATCCTGTTTTTAACTGTTTTTGAATATATACCCAAAAATGGGATTGCTGAATCACATGGTAATTCTATTTTTAATTTTGGAGAAATATCTATACAGTTTTCTGTAGCAACTACAGCAATTTACATTCCCACCAAGATCACATAGAAGTTTCAATTTTTTCATATGCTTGCCAATATTTGACCTTCTTTTTAAATGTTTTTCACTTGATCTTTTTTTTTCTCTTCTCTTTTCTTCTTTTTCTTTTCTTATCTTTGTTTCAATAGTAGCCATCCTAATGGGTATGAAGAGATACTGCATAATTTAAAGTTGAAAAGCATAGATAATATTTTACCATTCTCAATATTTAATTGAAAAGTACACTTTGGAGCTAATTATATAATTGGTGAAATTCATATTGGATTCATAAAAATATGATTCCAAATGTATTGGGCAAAACTAGAAGCGGAATGATTTTAAAAGACGTAACACAGGAAGAGTACTTCCAAGAATTTTCAAAATTCTGAGTCATTTATTTTATCACATGTGAGGCACTACTCTGTGCCAAGCACTATTGTAAGTGCTTTTCAAATCAATAATATCAGCTATTCTATGATTCAGATATCACTATGCTTATTTTATACAAGAGGAAATGAGGATTAGAGAGGGTATTTAGCAAATAAATGACAGAGGGAGATTTTATTTCTTACTGACTAAAATCAACATCAGAAAGCCAACAGTATTCAAACCCCATCTTATCATTTTCAAGATATGGAGATTCTAATTAGTTTTCTTGCAGAATATTTATATTTCTTAAACATATTCCTAAACTGTCCAATTCCAATATCTGCAAGTAGGCCTACCCAGTGTAACTCTCAGTAACAAGATATTGTTGAGGGTTGTAGATCTGTGAGTGTGGCATGAATGGAAGAGAGTCAAGGAGAACAAGGTATTGACAAGAGAGTATTTGAAGTGTAGAGCCATGGATAGAGAAAACACAGAGATGTTAGTTAACTTGATTGCCCAGTGTGGTAAAAGATTAGCAAAGTAGATGAAAGGATAAGGAGTTGGAGCCAGCAAGTTGGGATTTATTACTTTATAGTTTTCAGGTGTTCATTACAACGTCTAGTTTAACTAGAGAAAAATAACTTTAAAATGAAAAAGCCTAGTTATTGAATTGACTAATATTTCTTGGATAACTTGAATAAGAGTGTTTTAGAGTGAAGGTCCAAACTGTGACTTAAGCAATGTTGAAATATTTTCCAGCTTATTTGTATAAAATTATCAAATTTAATATTTCAAACAGATAGTTTATCTTTTGTGGACTTATGAAAGTACATTATCATTTAAAAATCAATGAATTAATAACATGTTAATAAAAGAAAACTGTAAAATTTAGTGCTATAAATAAGAAAATTTCATGACTACTCATTTGCACTATTGTTTTATTTAAAAAGTCCTTGGTGAATAAGGAAAAACTTACTGTCAACAATCTGAAGTAAGATAGATTTAATCTTTTTTTTTATTTTTATAGAGACAGAGTCTCACTTTATCACTCTATCAGTAGAGTGCTGTGGCATCACAGCTCACAGCAATCTCCAGCTTCTGGGCTTAGGTAATTCTCTTGCCTCAGCCTCCCAAGTAGCTGGGACTACAGGTGCCCACCACAATGCCTGGCTATATTTTTTTGCAGTTTGGCTGGGACTGGGTTTGAACCCACCACCCTCAGTATATGGGGCCAGTGCCCTACCCACTGAGCCACAGGAGCCACCTGGTAGATTTATTCTTTTATATCAACTTCTGTGTTCAGATAGTTTCAGAAAAAGAAGTCATACCATAATGTTATATTCTTAATTTTTCATAACAAAAGCTTAACATTAGCACATAGTGTAGGTTTCATGCCTCTAAACTATTTCTTCAGAGTTTATTAAATCTCTGACTGAATCAGCTAAGACCTTGTCATCTATTATTTGGATTTGAAATTAGAGTCTACCAATGTTTATGACACCATTAATTTTTTGTTGGGTTTAAATATTTAAATATAAATTGGCATTGAGAGTCTAAGATATTTTCAAGTGAATGTTACAATTACCGGATAGTTTTTCACTGAATAAGCCTTTGATCTTAGAGCAGCTATTTAGGGATACTATGTTGTTGCATAAGTGACCTGTAGAGGTCACTATTAACAGACAAATAAACAGCCTTTGCAAGCACAGGTTAATATAGCTGGATTTTAATTTCTCTCTTCCCCAAATCGCAAGAAAAACCATAACACTACCTGGCATTAAGACATTCTAGAAACATAACACACTTTAAAATTATATATTTAATGTAATTAAATGATAAAAGTAGATATTACTACTTAAATGGATCAGCTAAATCATAAGATTTCCCAAGCTTCCCATCTCTGTATTTTCTTAAGCAGAATGACAGAACAGGGACCTAGATAAATTAAGTTCTGATAATTTTCTATTTGAGCCTTTTCTCTAGCATTGAATATAAGAAACTATAACAGAGACAGAAGGAAACTAAACTTTGTTCAGCTTTTCTGAACATGAGGTATATCTTAGAAAGTGTGAATTTTACCTACTGAGGAGGAAAAAAACCTGAGGCTGTAACTCTAATACAAAACGATACATAAAGTAATCGTCTTTAAGGTTCGTTAAACCAGATGGTAACCAGGTGGGTATAGGTAGGAAAAGGGAGCAGGACCGCTCAGTACAGAAACCACCCTTGCCATGCATGCCAGTAAAACGCCCTCAAAATGAAGAGAATCTGTCATTTTGTGTAAATTCTCTTCTGCTTCCATAAACACGGCCATAATCAATTAAAGCCCCACTTGTGAAGGAGCCATTGTTTGCAGTCGCACTCGCACATGGCTGACTTGTCTTCCAGACGGCCCCTGCCGAAACCCGGAAGGTGATGAGAAAGTTCAAAGCACCCAACTTTTCAATGTGGATTTTGTTCCGGAGTCTCCATTTTATTTTCATTTTTATCTTTGTATTTATCTAGAAAAATGGAGTGTAGTAAATGTGTGGATTTTTGGTTCTGGAAAAGGGAAGGGGCTTAAGAATATAACGTATGTTCGAAAATGCTCCAAAGACGTAACTCCAGGTGACTTCCAGATTGCAATGGTTTATAGATGTGTTCAAGAAGATTCAGTGATGAAAATGTTTGCCAAGAAAATAAACAATGTTACTTTATCATTAGTCTCTGGGTAGGAAGGGAGAGTATTTTCTGCAACACTGAGGAATCACTCATTACTTTTGCCATGACTGCCATTTTATTTTTGTTCTTAACTATTCTCCTGTGCTCTAAATTTGAGTGAGTCCACATTACTGGCCCTAAAGTTGTTGATGTTCAATCTTGGTTCCCGCCTTCTGGAGACTGGTGGAGCTTTACTTAAAGAGGCAGATTATGAAAATGGTTTTTTTCTTTTTAACACAGAATTTGTCATAAATGATTTAAAGAGTTAACAGTAAAACAATGAATCAACACTAAATATTTTAGGATATTGATATGTGCTAAGTTAGAGTCAACAAGGTCTCCCTCTCAAATATGAGGAATAAAAGTTACTTAGTAATGAAAATAAACCCTTCCAGGCTTATCGAGGCAGAAATAGGCTTAATTTCTTCCCTCACTGCCTAAAGAATAATCTTGAGTAGGCCTGAAGGCTACTATATTCAGTCATGGTTTGCTGGCTTTTCAAGCCAAATATAAAAAGGGTTTGGAATGGAAATTAGGAAATGAATTGGTCCAACTAGAATATGTTTTCTTTCCTAAGACTTCTTTGCTATTCTAGATCAAATGAAAAGAACAACTTTCTTTGGGACTACAATTTAATAAAACTGCCATGTCTTGTCACTGTTATCCAAGCACACAGGCCACTCTCTTTCCCTGAGCGACATGCTTCGGGAAGTTATAAGGAACGGCCTCAGTGCCCAGACCAGCCACTGTACAGATGACTCAGAACACCTTCACTAAATCCATTCATTACCCTGCCCTAGTGGGAGTTACAAGCGAAGCCTGCCAATTAGATGTTGGTAATGTGGACTCTGCTTTAGGGAATTGGGTAAGACTGCCAGAATTCATTCCTGAACTTTAGCAGCCACAAAAGAGTATTTTTCTGTCATCTGAAACTGATTCAAAACCAGGTCCCAAAAGGACAGGCTTGCTTTTGTGCACCATCTATCCTCAAGTCCAACGACTAATAATGTGTCACAACATCAGGCTTTTCACAAGATCACAGGAAACATCTGACGAAGGAGAAGAGAATTTTTAAAAAATGTCATCTTTTGAGTTAATTGGCCTCTGTTTTACTTTGTTTTCTAATTGTGGTACATTCTCTTTGGAAAAGACAAGAGTTACGAGGTAGTTCGCCCCAAATTAATGATATTTTGTTGTTACATAAAAGATTCAATCTGTAATGTATCAGAATCGTACAAAAGAGAAACTTTCCGGGGTCTTTAGATGTTGAGTGTAGTTATTAATGTCAGGTTATTTTCAAGACTGCCTGTCCTTGCCTTGAAAAAACATTTCCAAAATCCGACTCTGAAGCTGTGCTGGCATCACTACTTCCTTCCCTACGAAGAAACACACATACGTGTAAACGCTTGTCTTTCCAGCCCACTGACATTATTATCTTTGTTTTCCTTTTCCTTTTTATATTTTAGTCGATTTAAATGCTTGGATGACGTTTGGGAATTGTTGAGGGGCAGAGGTAGATTTTCTTAACAAGGATTCTGTGAGCTTAAATATCTTATTAGTAGAAGGAACAAATCTTGGAGAATTTCCAAGTCATTTTGCAGAAAATGTGAGAGAACTCTAAACAGGAGGAACTTTAGATAGTAAAACTGCTAGTCAGTCCCCGTAGACTCTAAGAAGAAAGATTCGACTCTGTGCCACTGTGATCCAGGTGCTTTTTTTTCCCCCTTAATTCTTTCTAAAGCAATGGATTCTTTAGGCTTCAAGTCCTACTTCTACTTTAAAGATTATTTTTAATGTGTTCTGGACAGGGGCCTTCTGTCCAGGTCTTGAATACAAGTACTGTATCTTTGTTTTGTATTCTTGTACAAATATATTTTATTGGGAACCTATTTCAAAATGCTTGTTAAACATACCAGCTTATTCACATGAATGCACTCAAGTGCTTGGAAACGTAGGGGCAGAAATCGGAACAGAGGGACCTATGTCTCCGGCTCACGGCTGCAGCTCGCTGTTTGGGAGAGGCTTCCTTCCTCAGCTCACTGCCGTGCACACGCTGCCTGCACTTCAGACATACTGCCTTTTTTCTGCTGTGACGTGCAAGCACAGATGCGCACACATGCACACACGTCCCTGTGATTTAAAGGAAAAAAAAATATTAGTCATAAAGCTTAGGAGTTGAAAGTAAGCAAGTTAAGGCCAAGATAGTAACTGTTCAGAAGTTGAATGAATTGCCACAGTTTTTAAGCAAGTAACTGGCTGGCCTTCTCAGGCAGGCTCCAAATTCCTGTTGAAATGAAGACTTTCTTTCCTGGACTAGGACTGGCATTCCTGGGAAACAATGGCCCTTTTCAAATAGGCTCTGAAATTTCACAGGTGAAGGGAGAGGGGCAGTCATTTGATCCCACCCACAAGAAGCCTGTTAGTATTTTAAAAAGTGAAGACAGAGCCTATCATGGAAATGCAGGGAAAGCTGGCGAGTGGCTCAGAGCTGCAATCTAGACCCGGTTCTACCGATCCCCGTGAAATAGGAATCAATTGCAGTGTTCTGTCTCTGACTCACATTGCAGCTCTTTTTCTAGATTTTCTGAATAGCAGACTGCAGAAACAAGGTTTTCTGGAACAAGGTTTTACTTTGTATCATGTGTTTTTGAAGAGCAGTATTCAAGTTTTCTTTAATTAAAACTTGATATTAAAATCTATAAAATAAAGGAAATATTAGCCGGGGTGTGTGTGTGAATACAGAAACATATACGTTCGGTGTGGAAGAGAGGCAAGGTCAAAAATGTTCCATATGTATCCTACTTACGTCTGTAGCTGAACTTGAAAATTTTGTCCTGACTCTTTTCTAAGCGTCTTTGGAATGGAAATTAGGAGATGAATTGGTTCAGCCAGAATATGTTTTCTTTCCTAAGACTATGTAAGTTGGGTCCCCTGGTTTTCTTTCCCAGCTATTTAAGTTGGGTCTACATAATTGAGTAATTTAAAATTGTTTAAATTTTCAAATCATTTAAGGAGTTCTATGTGAAAATAGGGACTAGATCGGACTTGAAAGAATCTGGGCATCCTGATCATCAGGCTTGTATCACAATTAACAGCAGATGCATGTCATAAATTTATGCACATTTTTGAGAATAAAGTCAGAGCTGTTTTCACAACTCTTTATTTGGTCAGATCTTTCAAAGATTGAGCGGGAATTTTAGTGCTCTGTTTTAGTGGGGTTTAGTACTCCGTTTATGAGAACACCAGGGAAAGTTGGGATGCTAGTATTTATCACGAATAAAATAGGCAAAGCTGCTGTGGCACACCTTTTCGCAAAAGACTAAATCTTTTCTCTTTTAATCTTTCCACCAATGCTGATAATTGCCCCCAGATTGGTGATGTACCCAGTATTTAATTTAGTCCTAACTTGAAGACTTGTTTGTTATGGAAATACTTGGTTTTTTTTTTTTTTTTTCCTTAAAAGCAAATAATGGAACTATTTATGAAACTGTCACTCTAAATTATAGAAACCTTCCCTAAGAAACATGTTACCTAATCGTTTTGCAGTATGATACCTTAAAATATTTTTCCCGCTCTTCTGGTGCCCATTCCTTCTCCTACCCCCACTCTCCCCTAGCCCTGGCCCCAATTCCAGCAGGAAGTGAGAGTCCGTGTCCTAGAGAAGGATGAAAGGGATGAAAGAGTGGAACAACAATAAAGCCAAACATCGTCTTTTGAGTTTCAAAAGCGCAAAGGCAAAGATAAAAATAATTGGGAAAGCATACACACGAAAGGGTAAATGATGTGGGAAAGCCCGGGTGTAATAATACCTACCGGCATTGTCTATCAAAACCAGTTTTTCAAACCTACTAAGAAAAACTTGGGGGCTTGCGAAGAGCACTAGCAGCTGAAGGGCATTTAGCTACTGGCCTATCACTTGAGAAGGGCTCCTGAGTACTTTGTTTCCCCAACCCCTAGGTTGAGGTTGGAATAATATTAGAACAAAATACATAAGCTTGGGCTTCTAGTACTAAGAGAACTGGCACTTGCCTAATGGAACTTAGATGTTCAGTTTTATATCTTCCTGCTCTTCCCCTACCTCCAGCAATGTCCCTTGCCCTGGATGGAGAAGAACAAAAAGAGTACAAATGGGTGAGGCCTGAGGGACAGGCTTGGGACGGCCTCTTAGAATCTCCTGTTCCATTACTAAAGCATAGGGAGCAGCAGAATGTTCTTTCATTGAGCTGAGAGTAGCACAGAGAACCAACAAAGTGGAGGAGGGCTTATGTTAGAGAGGAAGATGATGCAGCTGACATCAGTGCCAGAGACGAGGGGAAAATACCTACAACACAATGAAAGTTAGTGTGAGTAGTTACTGGACAATGAGGGTCTGCCCGCCTGGCACTGTCAGCCAATATGCAGACACGGGGGTAGGTCCACCAAACTTTATTTGCCAGAAGGCTGTTCTGTTCTTCCATTTCCAAAATTACAGTTTTATACATGAAAGGTCAAAGCAAAGATCATACCAATCCCTATTCTAAAGAATAATCTGCATAACTTGGAGACCTATCACAACATTCCAATTCAAGAGTTAATCTCCTAAATCACTCCACCTAAACTACTGCACCTTTAGGGTGGGAGCTAAATTTACAAAACAGTCAGAATGGGACCCCAGAGGTGAAGGTCAGGCAGGACCAGCTGTGTCATGTCCTCCCCAGCTGGACAGACTTCAGAGTATTCTCACCACATGTGCTTTCCACTGAGAAAGCCTCCTCATTGTTTGATACCTTCTTAAATGCAATCGTGTTTCACTTAATGATGGGGATATATTATAAGAAATGCGTTATTAGTGCACATCTAGAAGTAAAACTCAGTGGAAATCACATGGTAGAGGTAGGGTAAATTCACACCCAACAGGGGCAATGCACCTCATGGGAACAATATGTATTCCAGGTGAAGGGCACGCTTGTAACATTGACTTAAAATGGACAAATGCAAATTATGTGACCAAAGTGTATGTACGCCTATAGTACCCTAAAATGAAAAATAAATTTAAGAAAGGAAATGATTCATCATTGTGCAAACATTACGGAGTGTACTTCCACAAGCAAATATAGACTACTACACATATAGGCTATACAGTAGTAAATGAATAGCCTATTGCTCCTAGGCTATAAACATGTACCACGTGTCACTGGACTGTAGGCAGTTTTGACACAATGGTAGGTATTTGTGTACCTAATATAAGTAGGTATAGAAAATGTACAGTAAAAATACAGCATTATAATCGTATTGGACCAGTGTCACGTATGCCGTTCAGCACTGACTGAAACATTGTTATTTGTTATTACTTCCTGCCTGTACCTGAAGCTTAGATGCAACCTCAGCAGAGGGGTGTTTGTAGAGAAGGGGGCGGGTGAGTAACTGAAATGATTAGATTACCTGAATTGACCAAGTTTATTTCTACTGCCCGCAAAAATGGCAGGACATAATGGAATTTATTTATAGAAAAATAAAGTTAGTAATTTCTCACACTTAACTTTTAGGAACTGGAAGTCAGACCTTCTACACTTATAATAATAAACGGGTTCAAAGGAAAAGATTTAAGTTGTCTGCCGGGGAACCTAAATTAGCTAATTTCATCACATCCTTTATCCCCGCTATCCTAGAAACTCATTTCAACTCCAATGAAGTTGACATTGACGCTTGGAGCCGTGTAGTGGTGCCTCAAGCCCTGGCAGGTTTATGGTTTGCTGCAAGCTACTCTCTTGACCCCACTTGCTCTTGTTGCGTAAGCCAGCACATATCAGAGTTAATTATAAATCCTGCCACTAAAGACATTTAAGCCTTCCATCTTCTACGGCAATTAGGTTCTTGTCTATCTATACCTAAAACCAAGCTATTCTCAATAGTTATTGTGTTAGAGCAAACAGCCATCAGTCTGATGCAGCATGAACCAGTGGGCAAAAATAGAACAAAAAGAAAAAATGAATATTCTAAGTCCTTTGCAGGGATGTCTTAGTACAACCAAGTCTTAAAATAAACCAATGTTTTCCTACTTCCCCTCACCCTTCCAGCATTTATCTCACTATTTCTGTTCTTATCCTTCTCTCCTATTAAGCCATCTAAGTTTTAATAAGCTCTACTTCAACTATTAGTTGCAAGGTTATTTCTTAAAGATGATTCCCTTTCAAGAAATATACACCTTAACCTTTTTTTTTTTTTTGCAACTTCTGTTGTATATTGAGGTTTTTTCATGGAAGTTGAACCCATGTTGGTAATACACAGCTATTAGGTTACTTCTAGTAAATATATATGGCTACCAATTGTTAGAAGCAGATAAAGGATGTCATCAGCGTCCTTCAACCTTGATTTCAGGTCACCATGAAAACACATCCTCTGCTACACATATGGACATTTTTTCATCAACAGACACAAAACACTCCCAACCTTGTTTGATAGGCTGTAACATCCCAGTACTCTGTCTCATGTGCTCTGATAATATCTTGCATAAACAGTCATGAGAAGCAAATTAACAGTATTTTAGCTCTCTAGTCAGATCATCCATAAGCCTCCAAACTCACTGGCTAAATAGAGGACAATTTGAGAATTAGCCTTGGGTGATAGTTGTTTAAAAAATCAAGATTTATAGAATCTTATAAAAATTGTAGGCAATGTTTGTTTAATTGTTTTGTTAGTCTGCTTATGTGATGTCGCCAACAAAATCCAATTTGACTTTAAGCTCATTAACAAATATCTGGTGTTGACTAGTAATAAAGATAGACAAAGCCTATCTAGGGACTGGCCTTTGGATTAAATGGTAGCCAACCACCGTTGGAAAGCATGGGCCAGCCAACTGCCCTAGAGTACTTACTGAAGCCAACACATACTTTTTATCACATTTTCCATGACTAATCATGTTAAGAGCAATTACAAGCCACATGACATTCATCTTCTTTTTTTCTCATCCAGTTTACTAGTATTTTCAACCTAGAGAAACATTAAAAAAAACCGTTTAAAAATGTATTGACCTTTATTTGTCTTCAAATGAATCCTTTTTTTTCATTCTCTTTCTTTCCTCTCTTCTTCTTTCCCTCCCTACTATCCTTCCTTCCATCTAACCTTCCTTTTTTTTTTATCACATGTGTATAAGGAATGGTTGCAAAGTAACCAACCTTATAATTCTGATAATAAAGGTGCAATTACTTTTTAATGTTGTACAGATAATTGCTCAGTCTTTGTTTTACTGAAACATAAACTCCTTTGTAACACAAATACTAGTCTATTTCTATTTTGGACCATATCTATTATCCTAAAAGTGGATAATAAGAAATATGATAACAATAATAATAGCCAAAGTAGTTATCATTTTTATATAATTCTCACTTATTTTACAATCACCCTATGAAACAAGCTTTTTTGCAGATAAAGAATACAATGCCTAAAGAATATAACCACAAGTTCGTAGTCACCCAGTTAGCAATTAAATGGTGAAATGAGGATTTAAATTAAAAATTTGGGGGTGGGTGTAATGGCTCACGCCTATAATCCTAGCACTCTTGGGAGGCCAAGGTGGGAGGGCTGCTTGAGCTCAAGAGTTTGAGACCAGCAGGAACAAGAGTGTGATACTGTCTCTACTAAAAATGGAAAAAATTAGCTGGGTGTTGTGGCTCATGCCTCTAGCCCAGCTGCTTGGGAGGCTGAGGCAGGAGGACTGCTTGAGCCTAGGAGTGTGAGGCTATTATAAGGTAGGCTGACACCATGGCACTCTAGCCTGGGTGACAAAGTGAGACACTGTCGCCAAAAAATTAAACAAACAAACAAACAAACAAACAAATGATTACACTGGATCATATTCCATCCACCCCTATACCCTAGACTTGGGTTAATATTCCATGTTAATCTATGTGCAGATAAAATCTATATCAATTTTATATATACATAAGTAAACCACAGTATCTCTTTACAACAAGATTACAATATAGTAGGTGACATAAAACATATATATATATATATTATTTGTGACATATACGTGAATATGTATACTATGAAACAGGAAATAATAAATGTCAACAGACTGTTGAGACAAGACTCCTCAAATTTTTATTGAAGTAATAATACAATAGCTTTGAAATTCATATGGGAAAGATCTCACCCTTTGCTCCTTTACTGAATATTTAAAATAAAGTCTATAGTTCCAGGACATAAGAAACCATCAGAGTGAAGAGAAAGGTGAGTGATTTGAGTAGAAAGTCTGTGAACAAAACAGGCATGTAAACCTCATCTTTCTTCTCCTCTCAGAAGGGTAATGTGTCCTTAGAAAGAGTAGGTTCCAGCCAGACCACCCAGAGAGCTTTACATGTAGTTCCTGACATTGGGGCATCTTGCAGGGCAGATTCAGACATTCACCTAGTCCATTTAAAGGTGAGAAGGGGCTGACTATCTTCCTAGGGCTTTTCCTTTGAGACCGTCTGGTCTCCTAGATGTTGTTATGGTAAAGGCTGTGTTAGTGGGCTGGGTAAGATAGCTGGACAGCAGCTGTTTTGAGGACTGACCAGGAGGTCAACAAGAATTGTTAAAGGTGCCACAATAGAGTGAGAAAAATGAGAGGGTGAACGGGGAGCATCAAAACTCGAGAATGAAACACCGTCCCAAATCCAGTTCACAAAAACGTCCCACAGGAGAATAAATCAAGCACAGAGAACATAGCATGATCAGCCAAGGGAAAATTACTTCATACTCTTGCTTCTCCTGTGTACTTTGACCGTAAAGAGGTCTGAGAAAGCAACTACCCAGTGAGGAAGGCGGTAGACGTGTGAAGAAAAAGGGTGGAAGACAATGAACCGTTCTCACTGTTGAGGCAGGCAAGTGTCGGCCTCGGTTTGGGGAATGAGAAGTCCTAATTAGAAGGGCTATTGAAACATCCATTGATAACTTAGATTGTACTTATAATTAGTGCGTAAGATAGAGTTTTGTGACTTAAGGAGTCAAAGACTATTTATTCTCTAAGAGATTATTACTGGAAAATAATGGTATCTGTCCAGTTTTTTACCCAGGGCCAGGAAGGATCACTCACATTGAATAAATAGTAAAGAGTATTATAGATAAAACAGAATTCTGATCTGACCTTAACTTAAAAGTCTATGTTCAAATTATAATTGTATATCTTATAAAGAATTCACAAAACACCATGCAATCACAGATGATAGACAGATTGATAGGCTCTTGTACCTGGGTTAAGGTGCAAAACTTAATAATACAAAGATCACTGGATAAGGATTGGCTGGAGGACTGTGCGTTCGTAACTCCACCACCTTTGTGTACTGTTCATCTTATCTTAGTTCCACAATGTTCCTTAGTTTCAGCTTCTTCACGCATAAAAATGAGTAAGAATGTTATAATTCAACGTGCTTCATTTGCTTCCAATGAGATAATGTTAGTCAAATCAAAAGGTGTAATGAATACATTTTGATCACTAAGAGTCATAAATATATAGTATTGATATTATTATAATAATGACCACCTTCTCAGTGGAAGAGTGGAATTTATAATAAAGTCTGTTTTGTTAGACAACAGGTGACCTAATTTATTTTTGTTTTCAATGCTTGGATTCAGGTATTTCAGACATTTTTTGGAACATACTTATAATATGGCACATATAGTTTACTTATAATTTGTCATATTATTTTTTATTTCTAAATCAATTTTCTCTTCTTTTTGGTATTTATATGTTTTTCTGGCCTTATTTGTGTGTCTTAATATTTTATTTATATATTTGTTGCTTTGTTATTTATGCATTTTTGCACCTTAAAATGAGACTAATTTTTCTCAGTTTTAAGGCATACATAGACTAAAAACAAGGTAAGTGACAAGCCTATATATATATATCATGTTTATTAGTGAATATGAATGTATACATACATATATACATAAGCACTGGTATTTATATATATATATATATATGTGTATACACGCCTAGCTCTGTGTGTGTCTGTACAACTGGGCCTGTATATATGCTTATATATAAAGGATTGTGTATAAGAATTGTACATAGTACAATTGTACATAATTCTAATTGTATATAGTTAATTTAATTTAATTCTAACAATAACCCTATGAGATTTATGGTACTATTTTCTGTATTTTGTAAATGAGAGAACTAAGACACAAAATGTCTATATAACCCGGTCATGGTCATACCGGTTGGTGGTAAAAGGCAGGGCCAGGAGATGGGCCCTAACAAAACAGCATCAAAGTTTGTCCTGTTATATTTAAGAAAGGACATTAATTTTTATACACTTGGCCCTCCATACCCATAAGTTACACGTCCAGGGATTCCAGCAACTGAAAATACTTAAAAAATGACTAACTAAAAAATAACAATGTAGCAATAAAATTATACAAATAAAACTACAGTACAAATATTGACATAGCATTGACCTTGTATCAGGTGTTGTGAGTCATCTAGGGATGATTTAAAATTTACAGGAGGATGTTCTTCAGTTATATGCAAATACTACACCATTTTACACAAGGGTGGATTTTGGTATCTGCGGTCAAGTTCTGGAACCAATGCCCCATGCATACCAAGAGAAATCTCTGAACTCTATTCCTCTTATCTAAAAGAGCTATTATAATAAGATATATGTACTAACTACATGAAGTAATTGAAAATCAGCTCTGGAAAGGTCAATGTTTACACAGTAAAGATTAATCATTCAGCTAGAAAGTAGGAAGCTGAAAAGATTTGTCAGAGTGCTATGAAGTCCCCATAAATAGGAATGGGTTTCCTTCCCTCTACAAGTCAATTGAGAAAGACGTCAAGAATACAGGTAAAACTTGACAAGCGCCCTCTGCAGCGTGGGGGACGGAGAGACTCACAGACTCGCAGGTAAGAAATTTGAACACAAAGTCTGGCTAAAGCAGCTTGCGGCAGGCAGCATGGGAGAGAGTGTAGTCAGAAAGGCCCTCCATTCCCCCTGAGATTAAACTCAACTTGCTGCTTCCTCTGTTCCCGATGTGGGCTATAGAATCAAGAGTCTGCTGAGTTCTGAGACCCGTTCTGACTGCGGCCTAAACGGGAAAGGAGAGACCACAACGGAAGGAAGTCAATGAGAAGTGTCAGAAGTTTCCATCCAGTAGAGATGTATTCCCACTTATCCAGGGAGCTGTGGGTGTCCGTCCTCAGTGACTGAAGATATCCAAAGAACCCACCCACAAGGTACCTCGTGAAACCAGCAGCTTAAACGTCTACCATGGTCAGAAGAGATCCATGCTAATTACATTGCACTAGGCACGTGATGTCTTTCCCGATTACTCATTTTCCAAAGTTTGCCCCAACCCCGCTGTAAATGGTGCCTTGTTACATCCTCCAGAGGGGTGACTCCTGTATCCTCACATGATGAAAACCATAGAAAAGGGAAAATGGGGGGACTGTCTCTGAAGTGTCTTTTATACAGGCTTAATAAACTGATGAAGGCAGAACTTTCATCATTTAGTTATTTCCCTAAAGGTCCTAGGCCCTACCTCTTAATATTACCAACATGGGGATTCAGTTCCAACACATGAATTTTGGAAAGGATGCATTAAAACAATAGCACCTGAAATATGGCCTTGTAAGACTTTGTTTAAAAGTTTGATTTTTTCTTGAGACATTATGTCACCCTCGGTAGAGTACTGTGGCATCACAGTTCACAGCAACCTCCAACTCTTGGATTTAAGCAATTCTCTTGCCTCAACCTCCCCTAAAGGGGCTTGCCACAATGCTTGGCTATTTTTGTTGCAGTTTTCACTGTGTTTTTTTTTTTTTTTTAGCTGACTTGGGCCAGGTTTGAACCCGCCAGCCTCAGTGTATGTGGCTGGCGCCATAACCACTGTGCTACGGGCACAGAGCCTAGAAATTTGACTTTTAATTACAATATGAAGTAAGCCAAAGGAGGATAACACTATTTGATTTGAATTTTGTGGTTCCTGTCTATAATCCCAGCAGTTTGAGAAGTCGAGGTAGGAGGATCACTTGAGGCCAGAAGTTTAAGACCCACTTGCCGGACAACATAGCCAAATCCTGTCTCTACAAAAAAAAAAAAAAAAAGACAAAACTGTCATTCTGTTTTGCATGGAGAAAGAATTACACAGGAAATTAATGGAGAGAACAAGACATAAACAGAGTCAAGTTATGTTTTGGAGGTAGAATTGACAGAATTTCAAGATCACTTGATCGTAGGCTGTGAGAAATAGAGAATTATGGAAGACTTGTAGTTGTTGGCTTAAACAAGTTCATGATGAGAAGATGCAGAAGAGAAGTTGGAGACAGATTGATGTGCTGAAAAGAACGCTAAGGGGGTCTCCAAGATTCCCTGTCTAATCCCTTGACCTTGACTGTGAACCGTGTGGATAAATAGGACAGAATTCCACTCCCAAGATTAGGTTAACGGTCAATGCATTCTGTGTTAATAAAAAGGGAGGTGATCCTGGGTGGATCTGAGCCTACCGTGTAGTCCTTTAAAAGGTGAAATGTCAGAGAGGACGTTGTGCTGGCCTCAAGGAGGAAGCAACCTGATGTGCTGGGAGAGGAGGCAGGTCACCAGCAGAGACCCGAGGACGGCCTGGAGCCGCCGCTGCCCCAGGATGGACGGAAAATGGGGCTCACAGAGCAGAGACCCGAGGACGGCCTGGAGC